>NC_054382.1:120187942-120445442 GCF_017654675.1 Xenopus laevis | reverse complement strand
TTCTAATCAAGGTTTCAACTCGTCTATGCCAGGCCACCATACTGCTTCTCTGTAAAGCTGTTTTGTTCTTACCACCCCCAAATGTCCTTCATGGGCCATCCTGAGTGCTGCTGGTCTGTAGGTGTATTTGCTGAAAGAATGTGCAAGGTCTGGTGCAGCAACAATATGATGTCTCAGTGTATAGACTGCTTGGGAACACGCTGGTGTCTACTCCTATTGCACATCTTTTTTAAGGAAGGCAAGTAATGGTGCTTTCTGCTATGAAAAGTAAATAATAGTTTGTGAATCCCAGAAAAGAATCAAGTTCTTCTCTATCGTTCGGCTCAGTTAGCTGATGTACGGCTCAGTGTTCGAATGTAACTGGTGAATTCCCAGTGATGAGAGTCTATGACCCACAAAGTCAACTTCAGTTTGTGCAAAAACACATTTTGCTTCATTCAAGGTGAATTCTTCCTTAGAGGTTGCCTGGGTGAGTATAAGTGATGTGCGGGCCGACCCGAGACCCGCGGGTCGGGTAGGTTCGGGCCGATCCCTGTACAAAATGTGCAGGACGCGGGCGGGCGACCTAGTACTGCCGGCTTCCGGCACCGGAATTTATAGACTTCCGCCTGCCCTGCCCCGCCCCTTTTGTGATGTCACTGCGGGGTGGCTCGGGCGCGGGTCTATAAATAAAGGGGAGCAGCGGGCCGGGTCGGGTGCGGGTAGGGAGCAGGCGGGTTAGGGTCGGGTGCGAGAAATTCTCGACCCGCACATCACTAGTGAGTATGTCATCCAGATAAATTGTTACCCAAAGGATTCCTGCAAAAACAGCGACCATGATTTTATGGAAACTTCTTGGAGCAGAAGCCTAAATTGTACATGTTTGAAGTTCCTTAATGTGTAATGAAAGCTGTCAGGTTTCTGGCCTGCCAAGAGAGGGCTATTTGTAAATAGCCTTTATGGAAGTCCATCTTTGTGAAACATTTTGACCCATGGCATTGGAAAATGAGGTAGTGGACAGAGGGTATCAGTCAGGTATGATTGCTTTGTTTACCTGACATAGGTCCACACATACTTGAATTTGCCAATCTTTTTTTTTTTTTACAATTGTTAGGTTGGAAACCCATGTAGAAGAGTCAATTGTTTCTAAAAAAATTTGTGGCCCATAGACTTCAATGCATTTCTGCGAATTTCCGTCGTTTTGTGAATTTTCCGTGAAGTGAAAGGCGTCAGTTTCGCCCATAACTACTGGTCAAGAACTTTAAATCCCAGTGCATGAAACAAGTCCATCTTCTCAGCAGGGCCAGATTTACACAGCGGGGCACCCCTAGGCCTGCTGTCGTTCGTTGCCCTTGCCCCCTCCCCTAATTCACTCAAATTTTCATCATCAGGACTAGAGCAATAGGGATTGGCGCTCGGGAGATTTAAAAAACTCCTGCTCATCCCCAGTGTTTCTGGACCAATGTGGGTGTAGTTGGGCAGCATGTCATCCCCCTAAAATCCTGCCGCCCTAGACCCGGGCCTTGGTGGCCTCTCCACAAATCCGGGCCTGCTTCTCAGTGACATAAAATAAGAAGCTTCCCAAATGCTTGTTTTGGTGTCTAACAGGTAAGTTTACCTTGCCCAAGACTGAGATTTGGTTATTACTGTAGCCTGCTGAGTACGTGTATCTTGGGGTGGGTAATGCCAAAAATGTGCCCCAGTGTCCAAAAGCAAAGGAATTGTGACTTTAGCATAAAACATTTGCAGAGTTTTTTAATTTGTAGTATGCTTACCCACAGCATTAATCTCACTATTATCAGGTATCATTTTGGTCTAGGGTATGAACTGGTGTGTCTGGCATTGAGCGCCAAAATTTAGCAAAATAATTCAATTTGTTACAGCACCTGCAGTGTTTCCCTTGTGCTGGGCACAGTTTCATGCCATCATTTTGGCGACTGCCTCCACAATTGAAACAGTGTGTATTTAGGGTTGCCACCTAGCTGGTGTTTTAGGGACTTCACTCCCTTCTGAAGGGGGCAGAATATTCTTGGCCTCTAGCAAAGCCATTTCCATTTGGCACCTCAGCTTTTTGCAAAGTAAGTGTATCTGGTTCCATAAACAATCTCTCTCTCTAAGTTTAGCATTTGTAGTGTTTTCAAGAAGTTGGTCTCTAATCATTTCACCGCGCAATGGGCCAAATTAGCAGGGGACCGCTAGCCATCTCAGCTCTGCAACACAAAACACTGGGAAAATTTGCACCTGGGCACTAACCCATAGCAACCAATCAGTGATTAGCTTTTTTCAGCCATCTGTAGGTTGAACACTGGAAGCAATCATCTCATTGGTTGCAATGGGTCACTGCCCAGGTGCAAATTTGCCCAGTGTTTATAAATAACCATTAGTGACGTATAAGTTCCCCTGAACTCTGCCCACTAAAGCATTTGGGGTGGGTTTAAAATCCTTCTCATCTGTGGCAGTGTATAAGGAATTTGCTCCCAGAACAGAGCTATCAACTCTTTATTGGGAGTTTACAGATTTTAGGCTGTATCTGCCGATGTCCCATCCAGTTAACGTATTCCAACGATTTGTGAAGACTTTTGAAGATTTTCCATGATTAGCCGGCAGAAATACGATGTGCGCTAGTGCAGACCGTTTCAGAAGAGCGATGTGCACATGAGCGGTGGTGGGGCACATTACACGATGGCCAGAAGGCGGGTTGAGGAGCCATCCATTGAGGTTTTGTTAAAGGGTGGTTCACCTTTAAGTAAACTTTTAGTATGTCGTTTTAACCTTGAAAGCAGCAAGTAAGCTGCAGGTAAAACTTAGTCCCTCTGTAAAATGTATAATGAAGCAATAGATTTCTTAATGAATCAGATGCAAGTTACAGTATCTACCAGGGAGCTGTAATCTTATGTCAGGGAGCAGTTATCCGGTTACCTTCCCAATGTTCTACTGATGGGCTGCTGGAGGGGGTGATATCACTCCAACTTGCAGTACAGCAGTAAAGAGTGACTGAAGTTTATCAGAGCACAAGTCACATGACTGGGGGCAGCTGGGAAACTGACAATATGTCTAGCCCCATGGCAGATAAAAAAACTGCTCTTTTGAAAAACTGATTTCAGTGCAGATTTCTGCTGGACTAGCACTATTAACTGATGTATTTTGGAAAAAAAACATGTTTTCCCTTGACAGAATCCCTTTAATGTTTCATGCTTCTCCTGAAGTGGAATAAAATACGGTATGGGATTTGTAATCTGGCAACCCGTTATCCAGAAAGCTCTGAATTATGGGAAGGTCATCTCCTATAAACTGCATCTTAATCAACTAATTTAACATTTTAAAACGTATTTCCCTTTTCTCTTAATGGAGGCAAAGCTACCCAATTGGGTTTATTTACTGTTTAAATTATTTTTTTAGTAGACTTAGGGGCAGATTTATCAAGGGTCAAAGTGTAAATTCGAATTTTCGAATTCGAATTTCAAATTCAAAATTTCAAGTTTTTTTGTGAAATTCAACTAGGGAATAGTTAAAATTCTATATGAGTTTTTAAAAAAATTTGAATTTGATATTTATCATGTAATGGCCCTTTCAGAATTTGAATTAGACTATTCGGCACCTTAAACATGCCGAATTGCTGTTTTAGCCTATGTGGGACATCCTGGGAACAATTTGGAGTTGTTTGCAGCCTAACTGAAAATCGAGTTTTATTAGAAGAAAAAACTTGAATTTGAGTCTAATTCGATTCAAGTTTGCGAGTCGATTTCATTCACCCGAATTTAAAAAATTTGCATTATTTTGCAAAATTTCAATTGGTTATTTTTTATTTGAATTTCAGTTCATGGAAGTTTATGGGAGTTTTCACAAACTCCCATGAACTCTAAATTCAACCCTTGATAAATCTGCTCCTTAGAGTACAGAGATCCAGGTTCGGAAAGACTCCATATCCGGAAAACCCCAGGTCCCAAGCATTCTGGATATCAGGTTCCAGGCAAAGAAAGATGTAATCCTTTGTATCCCACCCAGCTCGTCTCATGGATGAGTTCCATTATACTAAGGACGCCATGGAATCACATGTTAAGAAAATACACAGCTTTATAAATACCCTGTTTATTCTGCACCACTTTTATACTGTTGTTACTTTTTGAACATGTCCCTTTTAGTGATTGTCCCCTTCCATTTATTCTGGAAATCTTTTTTGTTCATCTTTTTGACTCTGTTCTACCCAGGGTCTGTCAAATGCTAGAATGCTCTTTAAGTAAATGATTTCTCCTTTAAAGTTCATTTTCCTCAGAAATGCCTGTTTTTTCTTAAATATCTCTTAACCCCGGTATAATTACAGTTTTCACATGCTGCTGTCATTATTTCTATCTCCCAGGCCGTACATCAGAGACCACCTTGATAGGACCTTATCTGCAGTCTCCTTATCTTAAAATTCTGGAGTCTGAAGATAGGGTTTATATAGAAATGTATGTATAATTCTTGCGAAGACTCCTCTCTTTATGCTCATTGCAATTCCAAGATTGACTGAAGATGTGATCATTTTGTTTACTATTTGGGTCAATTTTTTGGTTGGTAGAGAGGAAAATTTTTATCTTATTGTATCTTATTTTATATCATTTTACTTTCATTGATGAATTTTGTTATTACCTTTATTTGATATTTGGTTATGAATGAATTGCTGTGTACTAATTCTCTTCTTATTATGAAATTAACAAATGTTTTGCTGAGCTATTGCTTTACTGCTTTTTGTTCTTTTTGTTTATTCAAAAATACCAATAAAAACAATTGGAAAAGAAAGGACCTTATCTTCTAAAAAAAACCCTGGCCAATAGAAAAAAAAAAAAAAAAAGCAAACTAAATAATAGAAAAAAAAAATATCTTTTGCTCATTAAAAAAGAGCACCACTGTTTTTTGTCGAATAAAATAAAATGTGGTCGGTGAGGTATTTTGGCTTGAAGAGCTTCCAGGGGTTTCTATGGCAACGGGAATGTTCTATGGCTGGGAAAGCTTGTCATTGACTGAACTTTAAGAGGTGACAATTCTATTTTCTATTGTAAGGAGAGAGTCCTTGATATTGTGCTTTTGAGAAGATATGTTTTGGGTAGATTTATTGAATAATTGTGGTTTGGCTGTGTCCTCCTCCCACTCTTTTATAGTGAGTTTTCTGTAGATTTGGTCTCCATGAAGTCTTATTCTTTTCCTCGTTTATAGCTCTAGACAAAATGCTGGAGTTCTGAAAACATTATATAAATGTTGCACAGTGCATGAGGGAATGCTTTGAAATGAGTCTTAAATAAGGCACAACTTAATGACCTTCAGCCCTTTTGCCCAAACAGTGTCTTCATAACTTCTAATTGATCCAATAATGAAAGCAATACCCAAGTAAAACATTCAAGTTTAATCATTGCCTTGGTGCAGTCCATTGAAATTGATGCAGCTCTCCCAAGGTTCACCACCAGGTCCAAATGTAGTGGCATATGGTTCCTTAACTCTTAAGGTTGAAAAAATTATCTAGGTGCTGCTTAATATCCAACAAACCACAAATGGCCTAGATACTTCTCCAATTCTAAAAGGTAACAATGACCTTGGTGCATCTCAGTATCCCACAAGGCCAAATGACCTTGGTACTTCTCAAGATTTCGCAAGGTAGAAATTAACTAAGTGCGGTTAAAGGGCATGTAAAGGCCAAAAAATAAAATCCCATTTTTACTTTCTTTAATGAAAAAGAAACCTATCTCCAATATATATTAATTAAAAAATGTGTACCGTTTTTATAAGAAACCTGACTGTATGCAGTGAAATTCTCCCTTCATTTACTGCTGTGGATAGGAATTGTCAGATGGTCCCTAACTGCTGAGCAGGGAAACAATCATACTTATGAACAGCAGGGGGAGCCCCCGCCTTACTTCCCAGCCATGCAGAACTCAAGCAGCTTTGTTTATGATGATCCCTAAGCAGCCCAGACCACACTGAGCATGTGCACAGTCTTAGTCTTGCAAAGATGTATAACAAAGTTACAAGATGGTGACCCCCTGTAGCCAACTTTGAAAGCATAAATTATTTGTTTGATTAGGCTTTGTGGTGCAGTAAGTTCATGTTTATATTTAGTATACAAAATACAGCATTTCTAGCCTTATTCTATTTTACACTTTACATGCCCTTTAAGAATCCCACTGGGTCAAATAAGTTCCAATGGTCCAAATGGTCTGTCAAGTGCTGCTCAGTATCCAAAAGGCAAAATGTCCTATGTACTTCCCAAGAATCTACAAGGTATAAATGAGATAGGTACTTCTCAAGATTCCAGCATACAAATGAAAATAGATCGACCAATGCCCAGTCCCTGGTCCCCTGTTTCACTAGTATAGTATCTAGTTCACTAGTTTAGTGCATATATTTTCAAAAACAAGAGTTTTAGTTACAAAATCATGATGATAAAATTGATAAGCCACTGTACCACGTCAAGGTAAACCCCATATGGCGGTGATAACTATTTACTGTACCTCTGGTCATATTCATTTCTTTGGATAAATCTCCTGATCAGGGTATTGGTCCCACTCCCAGGCTCGGTCCTCCCATGCCAATAACTTTTATAAGGAGAGAGACTGCCAATACTAACGCCTTGGTTTCACATGTTTAATCCTCCCCGCTTGTTACTTTTAAAGGAGAAAAACTGCCAAGACAAACAGCCATTTTTAAAGGCATAAGACCACCATTTAAAGGATGGGTGTGGGGGTGCTACAACCACATGGAGGTTTGACCAGTTAACTCTGCTAAAGTACAGAAATACACAAAGAAGGGTTGTGGGAGCACTCAAAGACTAAGAAAAAAATACAAGTACAATGGAAGTGCGACTGATTTGGCCAAATTAGCTACAAGCATACAGAAGAAAAGGGATGCACGTTTCTATTGTGTGTTTGTAGATAATTTGACCAGAACAGTTGCACTTCCATTGTACTTGTATTTTTACTTAGCCTCTTTTGTGTACTTCTCAGGATTTCACAAGGTGCAAAAGATCAAGGTGTTGCTCAGTATCCTACCAGGCACATGTTACAAGGGCACCGGCGTCACTCATTACTAGATATTTAAGTGTTGGCTTTTCTTACCCCAAAGAAGTGACGGTCACATTAAATGCGGTGACCTCAAACACTTCTTTCATTGCAGGGCATAGCATGCATCTCAGACTGGGCCTCAGGTTGCCCACAAGGGTATTCTTTATACAATATCAGTTACTCACATAAATCACAGTGTTCTCCTCTCTGAAGCCTCCAGGGCCCTTGTCCTATGAGATGCACTGGCAGGAGTGTCTTTAGCTGTCCAGGGGCTCCCTCGCCTAAGGGACTTTTACTCCTGATGTCTGCTGTGACCTCACATACAATGCCTAAGCTTCTTCTCATGTAGGCTCTCCACTAACCTACTCAATTCCCTATTCTGGTGTACAATAAGCTCAGGGTTCTAGCCCCACCTATTACTCCTTGTTGGGACAAAAGGCTGTCCGTGCTCACTAGCCCTCTCTATCTTTCACTACTGGAGCGAACATACATGCCACTACTATCCACTAGCTAGCCCTACGGCCCAAGGGACTGGCAACCTCAGTCTGCTGCTGCTTGTTTGATGTTATAGGTAGGGTTGCCACCTTCTGTCCCATGGAACTCCGGGCAGGGGGACAGAGCTGTGATGTAATTTAGGCGGGCCCGTGCAATGGCAGGGCAGGTCTGTGACATCAGGGGCAGAGCTATGACATGGTGATTAGTGACTGGCTGATCACCAATCTAAGGAAATCCTTCCTGGTCTGGGTCAAAACCAAACAGATGGCAACCCTAGTTAAAGGCCAAAGAGAAAGTGCCTGAGCAAGGCACTGTCTTATATAGGCTCACATGTGGACTTAGCGCCACCTGCTGGCTGCACTACAGCATAGCTTAACTTTACATTATATTATACATTTACATAGTAATTAAACAGGTTGACATATAAATTGCCAGAACCAGGAAGCATCAATATAACCTGCTCCATCTGTAGGTGACAGTAAGTGAGAGAAGGAGGGAGACCTGCCGTAAGAGAAGACATGGGCCAGGTACAGGAGTTTGCCAGACTGTTTTCATATTCCTGTGTAGGAAGCATCACACTGACAAGACACAGGCTAATTAGAAGGTGGTTAATCCCCAAACATTATAGTTCCGAGTGGGAATAATATCCTGAGAGTTTCCAACATTAATTAAAGCTTCAAGGAAAATCTCCGGACACAAAACCTACTTAGGAAATCTGGGACTGGCCACAGGGCAGACATCCAAAAGGGCAACAGAGAGAGAGCTCTAGGGAAAAGCTATTGGTAACTAGTACTAAGGTTACTATAGGTAACAACCAAAATAAAATATCTACTTCAAGCAAATGTTCTCAGTGGGACATTGGGTCTTCACTGAACTGCCTTAATGTCATATGACATTTATTATCCAAGCGGATGGATCACAGCTGGATTGTGAGTTGTCTACGAATGCAAGGGCAAAACACTGATTTATTTTTGTGCTACGGCACATTCACAAAGGTACTTGTACCTATAAATGCTTATAAAAGCTTGCGTTAATGCACCAGTTTAGAAGAATTGCACACAAATGTACACAAGGTGCAAAATACAAATGCCCTAGGATTAACACTTAAAGGAGAATTCAACCCTAAATTAAAAAATCCCTACCCCCCTACCCTACATAGTCCCCCCTCCCTTCTGTCTTTACATACCCGTCGGTGCCGATTCTGTCCTGCGGAGTTCACGGCAGCCATCTTCCGGCTCTGCGCTAATTTTCGGAATGAGAGCGGCGTAGCGGCACATGCGTAGGAGCAATCTTCCGCTTCACGACAACTGCGCATGCGTCGAAAGTCATGCAAATTGCTGATACGCCGCTCTCATTCCGAAGATTACTGAAGAGCCGGAAGAATCTGCACCGACGGGTAAGTAAAGACTTAGGGGCATTTGCCCGGGGTAGCAGCTAGACTGGGGGGGAGGAGGAAGGGGGGTATATATAGGGTAGGGTTTTTTTTAATTTATGGTTGAATTCTCCTTTAAGCATATGCTTGGTCCTCTAAGCAGGGCCGGGCCACCACCCCCCCGCCATGCGTATGCGCACCCGTACATGAGTGCGCGCATGCTTGTGTAAGTGTGCATGCGCGCAAATGAGCGCAACGAAAAAAACCAACAAAATTAGATAATAAAGTTGAGTTGAAAAAAGACCAAAGTCCATCAAGTTCAACCCATCTAAATGAAACCCAGTGCACATATATACACACACTCATCCCTAAATAAATGACCCCTTATTTGCATGTTCATATCACATATATATATTTATAACAAGCTGCCTTTCCTTTCTGAGGACATTGTGCACATTTGAGCTTATTCTCAGTGATGGCAAATTTTCAGGTCGGTCGGTGCTGCATTCACCAGCCCAGGTTGTTGTCAAACATTAAAACGGGGGCTCAAATTAAAAGCCGGGGTCTGATTTTTGGGTGAGTGGGTGGGATGTTTTTTATTCTGTTACATCCTACCCATATTTAATTTATTTGATCCAAGTATCACATGATAATATTATGAGTTCTCAAAAAGACCTTTCAATTACATAAGCTCAGATGGCCTCTCGAATGTGGCTACTGTAGTACCAATCAAATCTGTACTGAGAGGATTAGTGCTTTAGAAATAAACAGAAAACTCAGAGGATCTAATTAATTTACTTGCAGGAATCGTCGTGGACGAGAACCAGCTCTTATAACGGCTTGAAATGACGGGTATCTTAGCAACAAGTTCTCTTTTGTATATGAAGGAATTTAATGAGGATTCACAACACTTTTGCAGTGCGCATCTAACAACATTTCAACAAGTACTTTCCCTTTGATGGACTAATGCGTCACTAGCTGAGAATATTTAGTTACAGTAATGAAAACAGCTCAGTGTATATTGATTCATTCGACAAATGGACCATGTTTGCACTGTGCAGTACTGAGGGATTGTCCCGACAGTAAATATATTCATTAACTGGCACTTTCATGGACAGTGAAATTAAAATGCAAAAATGTGAGTAATAAAAGAGGTTCATGAGCATAAACATCCCATTTAGCAATATAGAATACTCCATACCGGTGCCACTAGGATACACATAGCGGAATATTCTAGAATACATTATTAATGCAGACAAGGGAATAAGTCCTGAAAACAATCAATAAATAATACAGTTTCAGATGCATCAAAGCTAAAACAACAGGGTTATAAGAGACAGGAGACATATTATCACTGCCCAAGAGCTTGCAATCTTTGTCTGAAAGTAGATTTCTGCTTGGTTGCTACGGGTTACTGCACTGTAATACTAGTTAATGAGTTCCAATAATGTTTCAGTGCATAATTAGTCATCTGAATATGAGCAAAACTCATGCACTTCTATGATGGCCAAGTGAAGACTACAGTATTGATGAGAAATGTAAATATGGCTGAACATTCAGCTGGCAGGAAATCCCTTATATCATAAGAATCAAAAAGAAAAGCTAAAGCTTGATGTAGTGATGGGCAAATAAATTAGCCCAGTGAAATTTCCGTGTTTCTGCGTCGGCAAATAAATTTGCGAAACTCCCGTGAAAAAAAAATTGGATGCGCATCGGAAAAGTCGCTCACGTCAAAACCGCCGGCCGTCAAGACTATTCGAATGCCCATTGACTTTAAGGTTGCCGTTGACATGGTTGGCAAAATTCGAGTTTCGCAAATTTTCTACGGTTTTGCAAATTTTGTGGGAAATTCGTATATTTTTCGGCTTAGATTTCTGGAAATGGGATCAGATTACTGCTCATTTTCTGATTTTTTTCTAGATTTGCAGACTTGTTAGGCATCATATAAACAAATAATTGTGACTTTAACGCCGGCGTAAAAATTGATGCAAGGAAAAAAATTGACACAAATTGACAGGGTTGGCAAAAAATTGAGTTTCGAAAATTTTCTACCGTTTCGCGAATTTTGTGGGAAATTCACAAATTTTTGGCATAGCGAAATGGGAGAAATTTGCCCATCAGTAGTTTAATGTGCTTCCTGTAACAACTACTCACCCTGGTTGTCTATCGGTTCAGCGGGGACGCCCGCCACGCTGTCCTTGATGCTCCTGTGCGCCAGTACCTTAGGGCACGCGCAGCGCACCGCTTCCTATGTTATACGCAATGGCGCAACATTTAAACGCATTTAAAGGAGCTTGTTGTATTTTTCAGTTGCCCGTTATAGGTTTCTTTCTAGTGAGTTCCTGGTGCCTCTGTGCTGTTAAAGGGCACCAATCATGACCAAAATCATTTACTAAGTAAATACACTATGTGAAAGTTCAAGAAATCCGATTTTTAAAACAGTTAGAATTGTTTGTATAATGTAAATGATCAGCTCACTATTCCTTCTGCAAGATCTCCCCTATCTCCACTGCAGTTCTAGCTGAGGCAGCCATCTTGGATTTCACTGGCTCCTCCTACCTATATCTTCACAGCCAACTGTAGCTCTGAAATCTCGCACATGCTCAGTTGAATTTCCTTGTTTGCTTATCAACCCTTCTAAGCTATTTTCAAATCAGCCAAACCTGTGTGTTAGCTGCTGTTCAGTAGTGCTGCCCCCTGCTGGAAATTACTGTGTGTCCTTCATTTGCATAATGACTTTACCAGCAGGGGACAAGATAGGGAAATCTCCTGATACTTCTAGTGGAGGAGTTTACTTAAACAAGGCATTCTGGGTAGAATACTCAAAGCAGTGTTACAGTCTGAGCATGCTCCTGAAATTTGCATATTAGAGTCTCTGTTATAGTCACAGTATGGCCTCCCTCAGTGAAAGAACCCATTTGACAAAGTAAGGGATTTTTTTAAAACCTGCAGTTTTTTTCAAAAAACTATATATGTAGTTTGATTAAACGTGTTTAGCTTGTCCTGGTCAGATTGTTAATATGTGTTTGATTTTGGCTGTGATAGGTGCCCTTTAAGCTTCTGTTTTCTGTGATATGATTACCCGTTGTTACCCCTGCCTGACTTCTAAAATTCTGACCCTGCCTGGTAGCCGACTCTTCTATATTCTATCCTTTCTGATTGATCTCCTGGTTTGACCCCTGCCTGTCTGACTCTGTTTGTACTCTGCCTGTCCCGACCTGGCCTGATTTGACTACGCTTTCTGTCTACGCCTTGTACTGTGACCTTCTGCCCAAAAGACTTTGCTTTACCGTCGTGCCCCTTTGCTTGTCCAGACCCTTCGCTTGGCACCTCTCTTAATAAGACCTGGCGGCATCCGATTAGCTGAGGGCTCCTCCCGAGGTGAAAGGTGGCTGTTAAAGGCAGAAGCAAGAGCAGAGAACAGGGTGCTTAGCATTGGTTCTGAATTCGACTGTGACACTTCCATCGTGATATAAACATGAAGACCATTAGTGGTTATACATTCCAATCAAACTGACGTATAGTGACAGCTGGAAACATGCCACATCGCAAGGGGAAAATTAAAAGCGTCAGAAATCAATAAAATCTTGAAAGCAATCAATATTCCCACACCATGTAATGCATGATTAGAAGAGCACAGCCAGGTGTTATAATATCAAGAGTTTTAAGAGCAAAGGCCACGGGGCACCTGAAAAGTGCAAATAAAAACATGGTGGTTTCAGCACGTTCTTAAAGGGATACTGTCATGGGAAAAAAATTTTTTTCCCAAAATGAATCAGTTAATAGTGCTGCTCCAGCAGAATTCTGCACTGAAATCCATTTCTCAAAAGAACAAACAGATTTTTTTATATTCAATTTTGAAATCTGACATGGGGCTAGACATATTGTCAATTTCCCAGCTGCCCCAAGTCATGTGACTTGTGCTCTGATAAACTTCAATAACTCTTTACTGCTGTACTGCAAGTTGGAGTGATATCACCCCCTCCCTTTTCCCCCCAGCAGCCAAACAAAAGAACAATGGGAAGATAAACAGATAGCAGCTCCCTAACACAAGATAACAGCTGCCTGGTAGATCTAAGAACAACATTCAATAGTAAAAACCCATGTCTCACTGAGACACATTCAGTTACATTGAGAAGGAAAAACAGCAGCCTGCCAGAAAGCATTTCTCTCCTAAAGTGCAGGCACAAGTCACATGACCAGGGGCAGCTGAGGAATTGACAAAATGTCTAGCCCCATGTCAGATTTCAAAATTGAATATAAAAAAATCTGTTTGCTTCTTCTTTTGAGAAATGGATTTCAGTGCATAATTCTGCTGGAGTAGCACTATTAACTGATGCGTTTTGAAAAAAAATTTTTTTCCCATGACAGTATCCCTTTAACACTGCATCCTGGTCCATTTGTAGTAAAGGACCCCTAAGCTGTTCCAGAAGTTTATAGAGGCTGGTGTCAGGTAGGACAATAGTTAGAGAGATGGGTGTGGAGCCTTATAGGAATAAGTTTTATAATATCTCAAGCAAGAGTGAAACTGAGAGAGCTGGAGTAAAGACAGCAATACGGAGCTAAAGTTCAATATTTAGGAATAAGTTAGACAGCGCTATATAAATAAATGATGATGATGATGATGAATTAGTTGAGCAGATTGTGAACGAGCAGAATGGAATAGGGATCTGTTTGTGGATGGTGTCCTGATCTAGTTGTGAAGAATTTGGCAAACTCCAACAAATAATATAGAAGCTACGTTATTTTGATGTGGAGGGTTGCCACTGAGTAGGGAATATGATTTGCATTTGTTATTATTTCTCAATGTACCATCTTGCCTGGCCTAGGATAGGACAGAGTTAAAGGACAAGGAAAGTCTAAAATAGAATAAGGCTAGAAATGCTGTATTTTGTATACTAAATATAAACATGAACTTACTGCACCACAAGCCTAATCAAACAAATAATTTATGCTTTCAAAGTTGGCTACAGGGGGTCACCATCTTGTAACTTTGTTAAATGTCTTTGCAAGACTAAGACTGTGCACATGCTCAGTGTGGTCTGGGCTGCTTAGGGATCGTCATAAACAAAGCTGCTTGAGTTCTGCATGGCTGGGAAGTAAGGCGGGGCTCCCCCTGCTGTTCATAAGTATGATTGTTTCCCTGCTCAGCAGTTAGGGACCATCTGACAATTCCTATCCACAGCAGTAAATGAAGGGAGAATTTCACTGCATACAGTCAGGTTTCTTTTAAAAACGGTACACATTTTTTAATTAAAGTATATTGGAGAAAGGATTATTTTACATTAAAGAATGTAAAAATGGGATTTTATTGTTTTGCCTTTCCTTGTCCTTTAAGGCATGATGGGAGATATTTATAGTAACATAGTAAGTTCAGCTGAAAAAAAGACACATATCCATCAAGTTCTGTGTATATAAAACCTGACAGCTGAAACTTAAAAACCCTTTGAAGCCTAATTGCCCTCAGAGGGGGGAAAATTCCTTTCAAGATGCAAATCAGACCAGTTCCTTGATGAACTTATACAAAGACCTATTTTCTATAAACCAGTATTTTCTAACTTGCTAAAAAAAACCATCCAACCCCTTCTTGAAGCTATCTAATATATCTGCCAGTACGACTGGTTCAAGGAGAGAATTCCCCATCTTGACAGCTCTCAATGTGAAATCGTCAGCTTGTGCATGGGACTTGCTTATCTAATTTGCTTTGCAGATTGTTTACATGACTGTAAAAATTGTGTTTGTGAGTTCAGCCAGGAGCAGGGGAACTTTGGGTGACTGTGGTAGACATGTGCTTGTAGTCAGTTGTAGATAAGTGAATGAGTTTTCATTTTTTTTAAATGCAAGGCAGGGCAAAAATTGATGGATTGTTCGCTTTGCACCCAGTCCTACTCTCTTGTGAATTTAAATAAATGCTAATATGTGTAATTTGAAAAACAAAAAACAAAAAACAAAGAATAATTCCAAGGAAAACTTGTGCCATTAATGATCTTTGCTACGTCCCCTACTTTATTCCAATGTAGTTTTATTGTGCACGGTATCTCTGAAGTCTATAATTATTTGTTTATATGATGCCTACCAAGGAAATCTAGAAACAAATCAGAAAATGAGAAGGAATCTGACTGTGGAGTCTCAGGTCTGATGAGACATTTCTCAGATCTATTATTCAATATGACAAATTCTGAAGGACAAAATCCCACTCAAGCCTCGTTCCCCTAATGAGCACAACTCTCTCTCTCCTCTGCAGCAATGGGTTGGGATATATTTTAGCAGGATCTGATTGAGGAGTCAGGATATTTCTGTGAGCCGCAACCTCATACAAATACTGGCTTCTGCTAAATTAGGAACAAACTATGGCTTCGTAAAAGTATGAAACTTTAATAACCACTTTTTAAATAGTAATAACCATTAAGCAACTGGTTGTTGTTATTTTTTAATCATAATTTTTTCTTTTCGAGGATGGCTGTAAAATTTGCCATAAATAATTAAAAGCCAAAAAACAACACAGACATTCAAAAAGGAGAGTGGTTGTGGCTTTTATTCCACTGCACGTTACATTCGATTTCTGCAAAAATCCTAAATGCAAATCAGACCAAATTCTGATTCGTGCCTCGCGCTTGTGACCTCGGCCAGGTCATTGCAGCCTTTAAATGGCATTAACACCAAATGTTGCAAATTCTATCCCCTATTTTGACTGTATTGCCCATCTTGTAAGAGGGTTAGTGAGAAGAGAACACCGGGCAATGAAGAAAGACTTAAAGGTCCTTAAATCACAGATGGCTTATAATGAAGGCTTGTGACGGCTAAGCCATGTCCATCTATGGGTGCCATGTGCCAGTTCCCTGGGTGTTCCATACTGTATGGGAAACTAGAAGGCAGATAAGTAGAAGACACTGAGAGGTTGTGATACAACAGAAAGCACTAGAATCTGTTTTAATGTATATGTCACTAAGGGGGATCTAATGTACAACTAAATGCACTAAGGACTACATGAATAACTGCGGGGAACATTATAAGACCAATGTAGGGCAGAATTATTAGCCTCCTGAACAAAACTATCTCCATCTGCAATGTCCAAACTACTGTTCTCTCTGTTAGGGGACTAGGGATGCTGGACTTGTACTTCAGTAATACACAGAGGGCTATATATTGGACATAAATGATAAATATACCCATTAGTTAATACATGATGTGATAATTTGTCTGTTTACCATGGATAGTATCTGGCAAAGATGAGCCTTCTGATCATGGAGACCAAGGACAAGTGTAGTTTCTGAAGATGGATGGAAACACATTATAAGAATAATTCCCTAACTAATTGACTAAGGATAGAGCAGGCTTTATCTAGACATTTGATTTAATTCATATAACAGACCAATGGGGATATTTAGTGACCCCCAATAAATATTGGAGTAAATATTCAGGAAGCAGACCCAGGCGAACAGGGGGCCTTCCTCTACAGTTACATGGAACCTCCCCAGCCGCTCCGAGTGCTTGTTGTCCTCCACAGAGAGTGGTTAGTACAGGGCTGAATTGTGGTCTGTGCCCATTTTCACTCCCTAAGTTTTATGTCTAAATGATGTGCAAAATAGGGGCAGAAGTGGGGGGGACACACCTTTATACCTCTCCCTGGGCAAAACATTAAGCAATACATTTCTACCAAATGCAGGTAGCATTACATACACAGGTTTCTGCACTCTGTTTTTAATCACAAAAACCTCCAGCAAGTCTTACTTTATGTAGGGCACGATGCAAATTACAAAAAAAAATGGCGGATCAAGCTGTTTTTTTATACTTAGTAAAAACAACGTTTATCTCATCTGTAGGTGGTAAATCAGTCAGAAGTTCTGAGCAGTCTACTGCAATTAAGCATAGAAAATCAAAGATCTGATTGGTTGTCATGGGAAATGCCACTTGTAATTTATTGTCTATATTAGCAAACTAGCCCCTAGGTCTTTCTTTATTTTTTACCTCAGGCTCAAATATTAGATTGTAAGTGTAGGGGACTGGTAAATTAGTCTCCCAGTATTATTTAGCAGGCAGCCCCCTAGTGTTATAGATGCCTAACTGGGTCCTAACATACAGTTAGATGGGGGACCTGTTTCCTTATCCTGCTTAAAGCTATGCTTCTTGGTATTCTAACAGTGACCAGTAGATGGCACTGTACTAAAATATAAAGTCCTGGGCAATCATGTGCTCAGTGTCCATTTTGTGTAAGTCCTGGCCTGAGCAGGCAGGCAGAGTTCCAGTGGAACTTAGACAAGTCAGGTCTAGTAAGGATAGGCTACTCACCTTAAGAGGTTAGGCTATTTAGCCGAGCAGTTTGAGGTTCCTCCGAGGATTGTAAATGGGATTGTAATTAGGGATGCACCGAATCCAGGATTCGGTCAGGATTAGGCCTTTTTAAGCAGGATTCGGATTCAGCCGAATCCTTCTGCCTGGCCGAACCGAATCCTAATTTGCATATGTAAATTTGGGGCGGGAGGGAAATCATGTGACTTTTTGTCACAAAACAAGGAGGAAAAAATGTTTTCCCCTTCAGACCCCTAATTTGCATATGCAAATTAGGGTTCGGTATTCGGTTCGGTATTCGGCTGAATCTTTCGTAAAGGATTAAGGGGTTCGGTCGAATCCAAAACATTGGAATCGGTGCATCCCTAATTGTAATCCTGGGTACCAATTGCCCAGAAGTAGGGACTATGTGTACAGACCAAGGGATGTAGAGTTTTCCCTCGGTTCCACTTAGGGAAAAGGCTGGAATCTGGGGTACCTCCTCGCTGCTATGTATCTTCTCTTTCCTGCAGGGACTTGGGTTGCCACCTGCCTGGTTTTGACCCGGACATTGCCTTGATTGACACGGCGATTGGCAAATCGCAGATCGCCGTGTCATAGCCCTACCCCCTGACATCAAGGATACTCCCATCTACGACATGGCCCCGCCCCCTGATGTCACGGCCCCGCTCCTCTTCTTGGTCTCCACTGTTTCAAAAGGTGGCAACCCTAGCGGGGACTGATACTTACCAAAAGTGAGTTTATGCCTATCCCCTGTTGCTGTATGATCCTGCTTTCTCTATATGTAAACTCCTTTGTGGATTATCCTGTTCAATAAATATGTTCTCTGGTTAAGTTAAAAGAATACTACACCCTGCCTCCACACCGCTTGCGAGGGCTCACCCCCTAAGTATTAAGGTCTCATCCGGAGCACAGTATTGGGGATGATGCTCATAGTAGAGACCGGTGCACTCAATTTACTAAGGAAGCACCGAATCCACTATTTTGGATTCAGCCGAACCCCTGAATTGTTCTCGAAAGATTCTGCCGAATACCGAACCAAGTCCTATATTGCATATGTAAATTATGGGTGGGAAGGGGAAAACATTTTTACTTCCTTGTTTTGTGACAAAAAGTCATGCAATTTTCCTTCCCACCCCTAATTTACATATTCAAATTAGGATTCGGATTCGGTTTGGCCGGGCAGAGGGATTCGGCCGAATCCGAATCCTGCTGAAAAAGGTTGAATCCTGGGGGAATCCCGAACGGAATCCTGGATTCGGTGCATCTCTACAATTTACTATAGCGCTACATAAGCAAGGACACACAGTGCCTGATAAACTCTCTGAACGTTGACTTATTGATGCTCTATACGCATAAAACATCTTATAAGTAGAACTGTTTGTGTTCCAGATGGATGTGCTCTTAAATGGAAACATAATATGATATGATAGCTGCTAATTGACAGAGTTGGATGAAAAAACTAAAACCACATTATATTCTCTTCCCTTCAATAAAGCGCGACACTCAGAATCTGACCTTGCAATCTGTTCGATCTGTTGCTATGGAAGTCTCATTTCCGAGCCATAGAAATGGAATTGATATTCATCAGCTTTTTAAAATGTCTCTTAGAAAGAAATTAGAAGGTATTTTGCATATTTTCTAGTTGGATTTATCTAACTGACGCCATGAAAATGATATTTGCAGCTCTTTCTATAGTTGAAGTGTAGTTAATAATGTTTATTAGGAGCCTACATTTTAACTAAAACGAGAGAAGTGTTCTGGAATGATTCTGGATGGGTTAAGGCACAGTTGGATCTCTGGCACAGAGCCTCTTCCCAAGAGCTCTTATACCCCACAGCTTAATCCAGTGATCCCCAACGAGTGGCTTGTAAGCAACATGTTGCTCACCAACCCCTTGGATGTTGCTCACAGTGACCTCAAAGCAGGTGTTTATTTTTGAATTCCAGGCTTGGAGGCAAGTTTTAGTTGCATAATAACCAGGTGCACTGCCAAACAGAATCTCCTGTAGGCTGCCAGTCCACATAGGGGCTACCAAATGGCCAATCACAGCTCTTCTTTTTTAACGCCCCTGGAATATTTTTCATGCTTGTGTTGCTCCCCAATTTTTTTTACATTTGAATGTGGCTCATGGATAATAAAAGGTTGGGGACCCCTGGGTTTATCTATCTACCCAAAATTAACTCCATAGATCGTTCTATCTTAATCTGTAGTTCTATCTAGTTCTATATCTTAATCTCTTTTGTGACCTTTATGGCTGTCTCACTGGAGATCAGCAGCAGTTTCATGGTGGTGTCTCTCTCATCAGAGGTGTCTGTCAAATCCTGGGCAACTTGGTAGACATTGGCTCTGTTTTTTTGTGCGATGCTGAAGCTCAAGTCCCTTTTCTTCTCTTTTGGGTACAAGGCTCCTTCAAGGTTCTCCTTGCTTCCCCTGTGTCTCTCACTATCCCAGGCAGATGTTTCAACCCTGGATCAGACAGTGTCCTCAGCAGACTAGGTTTCTGGGCGAGTCAATCATTCCAGAACAAGAGCTATGGGGTCACCAGGAAGTGGAGTCAACCCTCACAGACCCTCCTAGAACTGCAAGAGGGGCATCAACAAAAAAACTTGCAAGGATTGAATTCTTACACAAAGTATTTCATCTTTTTGAAGATTTTTTTTTTCAAAATCAAACAAAGTAAATGTTAATTTCAAGCTTTCAAAGCTTTGAAATAAAAATTTCACAGACAATACATTTTCAGTGTAGCATTTGTTATTCAGTAAATCATCAGAATTGGTCAAGGGCCTGGAAGCTTTGGCAAAGCATTGAATATTAATATTCTAATGGCTTGTCTTTCTTCTCATACACTGAGAAGCTCAAGCTTCTTGCCTTTCATTCAAACAAAGGCACTGATCAAATCTCTGGCATGTTTGGAATACAGTGTATATATATATATATATATAGATATATGACTTTATTCTAGATTTTATACATGTGTACATAAGGATCTAATGAGATCTGAGCAGTGTCCATCTCAGTATATCATTCTACATCACCAATTTATTGGAATACAATTGGATATTTTCTTGACGAGAGTGAGAGTTGAAACAATTCAGCTTCGCTGCTCATTAGTGTGTTGCAGCTTTGGGTAGAATATCATTTCCACGGTTGCACTATAGAGGAATGTTTTCACTGGTTATACAGCAGCTTTGAACACTGGGATGGCTAATCCCTTATCTTGGATCAGCACATGTGTCGGCTCTTGATGGCGTTGTTTCGGCGACTTTATCTTCTCTCCGTTAATCACAAAGGCAAAAGAATAGTATTTACTGGACATGAATATAATCTGTTTGTGCAGTGTTTCTTACTTCTAAGAATATATAACATTAACATTTTAAATCCCCATGTAGTGTATCATTATTTTATCTTTTTTATATATTTATATACCGAAGAACTCCGCACACGTCGTTGTATAATCATTCACCAGGTGCTGTGTATAGATTGCCAAATCCAGAACTCCAAAAGGTACACGCACACCGTTTTCTTTCGTAAATTTTTATTTAGAAAAGGTAATAAACATTGCATCGACGTTTCGGTTCTTGGTTTCGAACCTTTCTCAAGATGCCATGCTTTACAAATGTCAAAATGCTCGTGGCCCCCTTTATCCTTGACCCCCGCGGCACAAAATGCACAGACAAGGGGGAAGGGTCTTCAGATCCCCTTCGCCGCAAGGCTAGGGGACCCCTTTCTCCAATCCCAGAAGGGAAAGGATACAAATGAGCTCCGAAGAAGTCCAAGATCTTTGCTGCCACTCAGGGCCAGGTTAAGGGGGATAAGGAGAATAATGGCCACACATCTGCCCCCTAGACAAGCGCAAACCCGGAGGTATTGCTCCCATCCTTAAAAGTGCAAAATGCTAAAATAAATAATTTGATAAAATCCATAAAAGGCCAAGCCTATAGCCCAGAATAAAAAAAGTCTTAGCCTCCGCCTAATGGATGGGAGGCATAAGAGCATGTGCTAGTAAAATAAAGTGCATAGAGTGCACGAGAATGCTAAAGTGCCATTGCCACTGTGGTTTTCTGGCACCCAGGTTACTAGCCAGCCCTTTGGCCAGAGGATCAATTACCTCTCTGTCTCAAACAGTGAAAGGTGAGTTCCAGGCATCCCTTATCTAGGATGCCCTCCTCCACTGATAACATATACACGTACTACACTTGATTTTAGCTAAAGGAAGAGAAGCTTGTAAAAATTGTGCTAATTGTCATGTATAGTACATAGTTACTTATCATTGTAAATACTTATCATGTAAATACACGCCATTTCCTGGTAGGATGGAGGCAGTTGAGGAAGACCAAGATACAAATGCAAATGGGGAAGCCAAAACGCCAAATTCGAACTTCCTTTTCTTGCCACAGAACTGTAGAATAAGGACAGTTCTTACATGCTCGGTTTGAAAACCTTTCTGGTAAGCAGAACTCTCACCCTCCCCATATTCACTTGCCGGGCGATTCTGCACTATCCGTGATTTTTCCCGTTAGGTACCGCTACCGGAATCCGACTGACTAAGCCAGGGATAGAGCCGCTATAACATTCAATGCGCAAAACCTGACCACTCCATGTGTGTAGATCGTGTAGCGAAAGTTACCCTTTTTATAAGGTTAATACACCATCGGGATTTCTTCTCTTTTTACTTTTAGGTATTTAAGTGAATCATCACAATAGCGCACTGTTTCCTGCTTAATTGTCTGTAGAATAAGGAGGCCAGTTCCATGAGGAGCAAGATCATCTTGGTTATGACCTCAATAACCTGAAGCATCCCAATAATATCAGTGAATTACAGTGAATTATGTTGCCAAACACCAAATCCAAATTCAAAAATGCCACTGATGCCATTACAACATGCCAGTTCATTGGTCTCCTTTCTGCTGGTCACTCTGAATGTAGTAGGCGCAATAGATTTCTTGTGTTGTCACCCTGCTAGTAACTGGTAACTCGTCTCCTCATCCTGTAGAAACTCTTGTCTGTCTGAAACGGACTTTACATTCCCTACCATGAAATATTGTCTGGACTTTTGACATTGAACCTTGTGAGCTCTTGACTTGCTCTTGACTTTTGACTCTTCCATAGCTTGACATCTTGTTACCAGTTATGTGTAAGTACCTCTCCTCCACCCTGAATTGCCTTATTATCATGTCAGTGAAATCTGCAATCCCTTGGAGCAGTGCTATGGCAACCTTGAACCTTGGAATCAAGAGCCTGTGCATACAAACTAACATTATTTTCTCAGTTAAAGTGTATGAATACAAACCATTTAATACATCATTACAATTTCTGTAATGTAGTTACACCTGGAATAGAGATTGCCCTTGAATAGCAGAAAATGGGGCAGATTTGTTGCCAGCGACCGCTTCACACACTTCGCACCACTTCGCCAGGTGCAAATTCGTTACCACTAAGCTAATTTACTAAAATGCGAAGTTGCGTCCTGAGCCCCGAACGATGGCGTCTTTTCACTAGCAATACTTCTTCAGTGCGAGCATTTCATAGCGAAGATTCGCTAGCGTTCGTTTATGCCTAGCGAAAAGTCACTAGTGATCTTACTCTTAGGTCAATTTGAATAGGGCAGGTACATTAAAGTTGTCTGGACGTCTTTAGGTGCAAATGCTTGAAGTGGCCACTTATTATCACAATTGTCCAAGGAAGCAAAATATCGACAAATGAGATCCTCTAATGTCCTACACATGAGCCCACTGTAAACATTAATGTTCCGTGGCCCTCAAATGTCTGGGGGAAAAATGTTAAACCAAAAAAGTTCAAGTTAGGACTTTTTCAGCCAATCCCGCTCAAAGACAAAGGAAAAGTCGCCAGCGTTTTTACAACTTTAATGCATTTTCGGCAGACAGGATATGATGTAAGTGACATAAGATTGAGGAGGATGAAGCTTCATTTTAGCACTTCGTCTGGTCTGAGGTGGCGAAGTAAAATCCGCGCTTTAGTGAATTTGCGGAGCAACGACCATTCGCCTGAGCGAAAAAGTGAACGATAGTGACTGTCTCTTTCACAAGTGAATTGTCGTCTGTGCCTGTTAGTGAATTGGCGATGTCCCTGCGGATGTGATTTCTGGAGAAAAGTCGTTAACGTTAGCCACTTCGCCCTTTGGTAAATCTGCCCCAATGAGTGGAGATCTCGTCCCTGCCCCAGATTTGTTGCTCCTTTCACACCTTCCCAGTAGGCCCATCAAAAACAGCTGTGTGAAAATTCCCTTCTAACACTACTGGGACTATTATTGGGATCAGAAACAGAGGACGCGTTGCTAATAGGTATCAAATGGCCGTCTCCATGGTTATGGGACATCAGCATCAGCAGATACATTAAGGATACAGCCAGACATCTCTTCCTTCTTATGAGGATGGATTTCATGGAAGTATCAAATGGCAGAGGCAGTCAACGAGGCACAATAGAAGCAAATGGCTACATTGCATTATTATTGTATCCTCTGGTATTCATATGTGTGTCTAATATTATTAGAGAAGCCAACATTCTTAATGAGCATTAAAACAAATAATCCTCATACAGAGATATCATCACTTGTTAACTGCAGAATGAGCCCTAGCAGGGATAATATGATTTAAGGTATACAGTATATTCAATTTTAGTTCAGGTAGGGGACCTGTTATCCAGAATACTCGGGACCTGGAGATATCCGGATAGCTGATCTTTCCATAATTTGGATTAAGTCTAAAGAAAATCCCGTAAACATTAATCAAATCCAATAGGCTGGTTTTGCCTCCAATAAGGATTAATTATATATTAATTGGGATCAAGCACAAGCTACTGTTTTATTATTACAGAGAAAAAGGAAATCATTTTTCAACATTTGGATTATTTGATTAGAATGGAGTCTATGGGAGATGACCTTTCCGTAATTTGGATCTTTCTGGATAATGGGTTTCCGGATAACAGATTGCATTCCTGTATAATATTACATAGTCACATAGTAAGTTGGGTTGAAAAAAGACACAAATGTCCATCAAGTTCAACTTTTTGACTGCCAGTTGATCCAGAGGAAGGCAAAAAAACCCATTTCAACCCTCTTCAATTTGCCTCAGAGGGGGAAAACATTCCTTCAGACTCCAAGGACCAGTAGTAGTGGTTCTTTTCAAAGGACAATATAATATTGGATGAAGAGGTGCAGTAGGCAACATGTACTACATTAGTGAATACAAATGTCTGGTTGGTTGCTATGGGTTACTAGACCCATCGTTGTTGTTATATTACATTAGATAATATCAATACCTTTGCCCTCAGCCACAATGCTTGGAATAAACAAGCACTCCCTAAACCTTTAGGGCAGACACACACGGTCAGATTCGGGGAGATTGGTCGCCTGGCGACCAATCTCCTCTTCTTCGGGCGACTAATCTCTCCGAACTGCCTCCCGCTGACTAGAATGTAAATTGCTGGTGGAATGGCAATTGGTGAGCTTCATTTTCCGACTTTGGGCACCGTCTTCTGGATCGCAGGTCTTCATCTGTAATAGAGCGGAGCATTGGCGCATGCGCAGTTGGAGCAGTCTTACAGTTCGTACCAACTGCGCATGAATCAAAAGGTGCCAGAAATTGCTGAAGAGAACCTGAAGAAATCCAAAGAGGATCCGAAAAAAATCAGAAGATCCGGAAGATGTTGCCCACAAGCTCCACTACGTTTACTCTGGGTGAGAAATATTTTAGGGACATTTTCAGGGCTATTGAAGTATGCGGGGGGGGGGAAAGCAGGGAGGACTATCTAGCTTAGTAGGTGGGGCTTTTCTTAATTGGGGGGTACAGTTCTCCTTTAAGATCCAGATATCGTCAAACCTACGGTGTCACGTTTAAAGCGCCAGTACGCTGGAGTTGTCACCCATGGCACGGCAAGAACAAAGTCAGCTCCCAGCCAACCACAAGTCTACAATTTCCTAAAGTTTCTTCAATGATTCTCCATAGGCCTGTCAATCAGCTGGCTTCTGCTACATTGTTTCAACAGTCAGAATCAGCAATGCAGAGAATAGCAGACAAATACTGTTAGCAATACCTTTAAAACAACCAAATATTTGTAATAATTTTTTTTTTGTTCTGCTGATAATGATTGTCATCGACTGAAACATTACCATTTGTGTAACATCATTCTGGAGAACACATTATGTTTATTTTGGAATTTTAAGCTTTGAGTTTTAATTAATAGCAAGAAAAAAAGTGCTGACATTTCCCAGGAGAAAATACTTCATCGATGAAGTCCAGCAGCAGGTGGTGACACGCTACAGTATATTGCTCTTTCATGATCAAGTAGACTAGAAAAGCAAACTGCAAGGTTTATGTCAACAGTTATTAAATAAAGATGATCCCTTCACTGACTGATTCACTTTGTTGCTGACCTGTCCTCCTCCTCTATTGTACATCAAATTGGCATCCTCTTATCCATTCTATCACATGATCCCTTGATCGCATTCTACGCAGTTGAGTCCACTCAACTGTCAATTTATCTGCATTAAACTGTCCATCTCCAGTTGAATATCTATCCAAGCCCTCCGGCCAAGACAATAGAAACCCCTTGGTGCAGCATTGTGGTATTTGCCGGGTGCTTTCATTAGCTTTGAAGTCAGGAGAACCCTCCATCCTATTGTAGAAGAACATGTTCAAAAAAGTAATCTTCTAGAATAATGCAGTAGGGGTTTTGGGAGGTTTCATTCAAAGCAGCCCACTAGATGAGTATCCATTCTTCTTTTCATACACCCCCCTTTCTACATTTATTGCAATGATATGGCTCCATGCCCAAGGCAGAATCTCCCACTGCTGCAGTTATATTAGACTTGTTCTGCTACACACTCACTCCAACACAATCCCTCCCAACATTAATTCTCTTCTCTAGACCTGTCACCTTTCCATTGAAATAATAAGTCCTCTTTCCCTCTCGTTCACTCATTCTTTCCTAAATGGCCAGCGGAAATCTATATTTACTGATCCTCCCGTTCCTCTCTTCTTGCTAGAGCCGATCCAGTCAGGGGAGAAATATTACAGGTCATAAAGGGAAAAGTTACCAGCCAATCAATATTAATGAAAAAAGTTACTAGCCAATCAATAGGAATGATAAAGAGGGCTGTTTATATTTCCCGCTAGGCTACTGGAGCTGTTTCTAGTTTTGGGGCTAGTAATTGAAATGATCAGATTTGCTTATTATTTCGGTGAAGCGATATATATATATTAATGGTGCTTTATACCAGGGACAGACGTGAGATAAATCTATATTTGTCTTTAGCAGATATTCTCCCATTCACATCACAAGCTTCAGTTTCTCTCTCCCAAATGCACTTTGTTATCTGTAGATAATTCTCCTCTTTCTTCTCCTCTGATATCCTTGTACAAGACCATTATTCATCTAGACATCTTTAGAGCAGGGAATATAAAGTCCCACTTTCTTCTTCTACTATTGGTCTGCAATGCCTCCTGTCCCAATCATTTCTGCTAGAATGTAGGGTCCAAAAAGAATCTCATGCATTCCGGACCTGAAAGCGGATTCTAGCGATAATTCTAGGTGCAAATGTATCTGTGTGGCCCATGTTTGATGTCAATTATTATTATTAACATGTATTTCTAGAGCGTCAGTCAACATATTCCGCAGAGCTGTGAAATAAATGGGTTTATACAAGGAACATACAGGATTACATACATAGCAACCAGTATCCGATACAAAAGGTGAAAAAGGCCCTGAGCAAAAGAGCTTACAATCTAAAAGGGTAAGGAATAGAGACACAAGGCATGGGAATGGGCAAGACCACAAATAAGCAAGGTGAGAGGTGTAGCATATGGTATTACATTTGTTAGCTAAACAGATTGAGGGTAGGCTTCTATAAATGAATTTTAAGAGATCTTTTGAGCAGAAAGGTTGGGACAAAGTCGGACAGACCTGGGGAGAGAATTCCAGAGGGGTGCAGCCCTAGCAAAATCTTGAATGTGAGCATGTGAGGAGGGAATGAGAGAAGAGTTGAGGAGCAGGTCAGTAGAGGAGTGTAGTAGGCAGTTGGGTAAGTATCTAGAGATAGGTTCAGAGATGTAGAGTGTAATTTGATGGTTAAGTTTGCAAGTGCCAGTGTTTATATTTTGGGGACCTGCCATTTTTAGGGTGATGCAGAGATTCACTTTAGGGAAGAAGACAGGTGAGACAGAGGAGGACCAGAAATCCAGAACAGGATAAATAGTAAGTATTGAGTACTGAGCTTGAGTTCATGGTGGGTGGCTGCTGAACATTTCTTACAAACACAAAACTCAATGGAACTCTTCTTCCAAGGCAATTCATGAGAAGAAGAAGATGAAAGCAGAAGAAAAGTTGGTCCAGCCATGCTCATTTAAGTTGAAAGGGAACTGACAAACCTAGAATTACGGGCCAGTCACAAAGGAGAACCTCCCTTCTAATTGATTGCATGCAGCTTGATCAAGCTTAGGTGCACGTACACTAGTTGATTCTCTATATGAGATTTGCCCTCAACAGAATAGATGGGTGGAAACCACGTGAGTGGCCCTTCATGTGCCTGGCTACATTCCATCATCCTTTTCATTCAGGCTGACAGTAGTGATGGGCGAATTTGTCCTGTTTCGCTACGCCATGAAATTTGTTAATTTCCATGCAAATTCGCGAAATGGGCGAAAAATTAGAGTGATACGAATTTTGACGCAGCTGTGTATAATTGTCGCTGACGACATTTGACGCGCATTAAAGTGCGCTGGGCCCCTCTGAAGATTTTTCTGCTGGGGGCCCAGCGCACTCTAGCATCAAAATGGACGCCGGCGACAATTTTGACGCCGGTGACATTTGACGAACATTAAGGTCAATGAGCGTCCGTTCAATTGTATTGAGAGAAGTGACGCCGGCATAAATAACTTTTGACACAGCAAATTCGACGGCGGCGAAAGACGGAAATTTGCCCATCACTAGCTACTGGTAATTAGACTTGTAACAATAATTCTGTAAACAGTGGCGTAATTAGATGTTACTGGGCCCCACAGCTAATTCATTTTAGGGCCCCCAACATATCCAGATGTTTTCCTGTTTTAGTAACATGTGTTGAAATTGCTCATTAATGAGGGTCTCATAGGACCCCCCCCGCAACTGTAGGGTCTGCTTTCTCTGTAGTTACACCCCTGACTATAAATAAAATAATAATACTATAATTATTGTTGTCACTATCAGTAATACTTCTTGTTGTTATTGTGCCTGTTACACTGATGTGATTATAAATCACCACCTTGGATATTTAGAATTAAAAAGAAGAAAGAGGAGGGAAAGTCCATATGAAACTGTCAGTTCCGAGTCTCCCCTCTCCCCGCCTGCTGTCCATTCATTTGTACAAATCAGTGTCATTAGAACTACAAGCCCCAGCATGCCTTGCAGCCAACCACTCCCAGCTCAGCCCGTCCCTATGAGCAGCAGCAGCAGCTGTCGGACTGAGGAGAGAGCAGGAGCGCTAGAAGTGACAGTTGGGCAGAGCCGCGCGGGACGTGCCGGCAGGATGGAGCGCAGGCAGGTGAGTGTCCCGGGCCGAGAGAAAGCGCAGCGATTGTGCAGCGATTCCTCCTTTACTGAACAATTGTCCCGCAGCTGCTACTGGTCCTGCTCCGCTCTCTGCTCCTCTCGTTTCCACGCGTGCGGGGGCAAGTCCTGACTGTTGCTGTAATTATATTTGTATGTCTTTATTCTGTCGCTCCGACTCTTCCCAGTGTGGCTTATTAATATGTGAGTTATTTAGTCTATGAGAAGCGGGATGTGTCTCTGGCTTGTGCCGCTACTTGAGCCCCGGGAGCAGCGTTTGGAGTGATGGGATGAGAGAGAAAGAGAGAGAAGAGAGATATAAGATCTTATGTGCGACTCTGATTGATTCCAGTCTATTATTCCCCTGAGATTATCCCTCTGACAATCCTCTGATAATAATAACCTGATGCTGCTACTGACTTGTCTGCCTCATATTCACTCCTTCCCTCTCATATAAATGATCCATAGCCATTATTTCTGTCATTAGCCTCACACTCACTGACATATACTCATATATATATATATATATATATATATATACTCATCTGCCTCATTCTATCCCTCTACTTACTGGCTCTGTCCATTCATATCATTAGCTACATCTCTCTCTGTCTCCTGCATTATAACTAGCGCCTCTCTCTATTCTATCTGTCTGTCTATCTATTAGTGATGGGCAAATTTATTCGGCAGGTATAAATTCGCAGCAAATTTGCCCATGTCGCCATTGGCGAATAAATTAGCGAAAAAATTTGCCAACATTGAAAAAATTTTGGTGACGGTTTCGACGATGGCATCAAAGTTTTTCCAATGCCGGCGCCCATTTAGACGCTGCTTCACTAATTTTTCACCAGCTTCGTGAATTTCACATGAAATCCGTGGTGAAGCGAAACAGGACAAATTTGGCCATCACTATCTATCTATCTATCTATCTATCTATCTATCTATCTATCTATCTATCATCTATCTATCTATCATCTATCTATCTATCTATCTATCTATCTATCTATCTATCTATTATCTATCTATAAATCTATCTATCATCTATCTATCATCTATCTATCTATCTATCTATCTATCTATCTATTATCTATCTATAAATCTATCTATCTATCTATCTATCTATCTATCTATCATCTATCTATCTATCTATCTATCTATCTATCTATCTATCTATTATCTATCTATAAATCTATCTATCTATCTATCTATCTATCTATCTATCTATCTATCTATCTATCTATCTATCTATCTATCTATCTATCTATCTATCTATTATCTATCATCTATCTATCTATCATCTATCTATCTATCTATCTATCTATCTATCTATCTATCTATCTATCTATCTATCTATTATCTATCTATAAATCTATCTATCATCTATCTATCATCTATCTATCTATCTATCTATCTATCTATCTATCTATCTATCTATCTATTATCTATCTATAAATCTATCTATCTATCTATCTATCTATCTATCTATCTATCTATCTATCTATCTATTATCTATCATCTATCTATCTATCTCTCTCTCTCTCTCTATCTATCTATCTATCTATCTATCTATCTATCTATCTATCTATCTATTATTCTATTATCTATCTATAAATCTATCTATCTATCTATCTATCTATCTATCTATCTATCTATCTATCATCTATCATCTCTCTCTCTCTCTCTCTCTCTCTCTCTCTCTCTCTCTCTCTCTCTCTCTCTCTATCTATCTCTCTCTCTCTCTCTCTCTCTCTCTCTCTCTCTCTCTCTCTCATTATATCCATTCTCTCTGTAACTTGCATTAGTACATATTTTTCCACTGATCTGATCTGTAAAATGTGGCATCATGTTGCACCAGTGTCTGGGTCTGGGCTATGGATGGCAGGTGCCTAGGTGTTTCCAGAAGAATAATATGGGAGTGGGATATAGTAGAGATATATTATCTGGACTGTCAGGCATTTGGGGGTTCTTGATAAGAGGTGTCATATGTTAAATTTACAACAAAAAATAAAACTAATCTGGATAGCAGAATAAAAACAGTTTGGATTTATGCAGTTTAATTACAATCAAGTACAAGGCACTTGTTAAAAAAAGGCAATAATAATTGTAATTTTCATATAATTATAATTTCCATTTATGGGGGCCGGCATTCCTGTATTGTGGAGCTTTCTGGATAAGGGGTCTACCTATAAAATATCTCATAGCTGTACAGAGCCCGACAGAGAATACTACAGCTGAGTCAGTATTTTGTTCTGGGACCAATGGAAACCAAATCAAGTCAGGGGAGATAAAAGGAGTCAGAAAAGCTTCCACAAGGCTAGAAATGCATTGACCTACATTTTTTTCTTTTTTTATAGTTTATGAATTATTTACCTTCTTCTTCTGAATCTTTCCAGATTTCAAGTGGGGGGGTCACTGACCAATCTAAAAAAACAAAAAACAAATGCTCTGTAGGTTATTGTTACTTTCTTGTTATTGTATCTTTCCATCCAGGCCTCTTCCCTATTCATATTCCAGTCTCTTTTTCAGATCATGGTTACCAGGGTCATGTGGACCCTAGCAACCAGATTACTGAAATTGCAAACTGGAGAGCTGCTGAATAAAAAGCTAAATAACTCAAAAACCACAAATAATGAAAAAATGAACTCCACCCAAAATATTCTCCTTTTATTTAATAATGAAAGACAATGTCATTCTAAGCAACTTATACATTGTCTGTGCTCCAAAAATTCTTTATACATGCAGTTGCTATGGGAAGCAGTATTTGTCTCTTTGTGTTTTCTACAATGCTGGATAGGACTCTCGAAACAATAAAAGTAGCTGATGAACAGACCTGGGACGGAGCATGCAAGGATTGTGGGGAGAGCAAGAGTCAGAACCTGCAGTGCAGACACACTGCTCCCATTTGCAATGAATCTATATTGGAAACTTGCTTAGAATTACATTTATTTCATTATACTGGGATGCACTCGTGGGGCATCAGTCCCTAGAGACGGCCTTTGGAATGGCAGGAGATGTAGTTCAGTTACATCCACTTTCACCTGTATGTGGCCTTTAAAGGGCATGTAAAGTCTAAAATAGAATAAGGCTAGAAATGCTGTATTTTGTATACTAAATATAAACATGAACTTACTGCACCACAAGCCTAATCAAACAAATAATTTATGCTTTCAAAGTTGGCTACAGGGGGTCACCATCTTGTAACTTTGTTATACATCTTTGCAAGACTAAGACTGTGCACATGCTCAGTGTGGTCTGGGCTGCTTAGGGATCGTCATAAACAAAGCTGCTTGAGTTCTGCATGGCTGGGAAGTAAGGCGGGGGCTCCCCCTGCTGTTCATAAGTATGATTGTTTCCCTGCTCAGCAGTTAGGGACCGTCTGACAATTCCTATCCACAGCAGTAAATGAAGGGAGAATTTCACTGCATACAGTCAGGTTTCTTATAAAAACGGTACACATGTTTTAATTAAAGTATATTGGAGATAGGTTTCTTTTTTATTAAAGATGGGATTTTATTTTTTTTGCCTTTACATGCCCTTTAAATGATATTCCAGTTGCTGCTTGAATTACTGCCATGAGATGTGATGGAAAAGACACTCGTAGAACAAATAAGAGTCAAATGTAGAAGTGCCCAGTGTAACTATGGCAGCCGCTGTCTCTTACATCCCTGATACCGTTTATTCAACCGGCAGTAGTGACTTCAATATGGAGTTTATGTAAAATGTTTAAAGGGGACCTTTTACCCTTGGAAATAACTCCAAATCCTATTTCATAATATTAGACGAGCAAAATAAACTTCATTTACACTATATAAAATTATTTCAGTCTTGTTTCTTTTAGTCTTGGAATTCACAATCACATCAAACAGGATGGCGCCATTTTGTGGACACTGTTAAGCTTTAGATCATGCCAAAATCTTGTTTATGTGCCACAATGGGGCACCTGGTGCCAATACCCATGGACTGGCTACATTGATATTGAGCAGGGAGGGGGGATGTGGGGAAGGCACGTGGGTATTAATCTCAAAATCTACAAGCATGTAGCAAACCATCTCCTGTAGAAAAAACTAATAATAAATAATAATAAATCTGTATCTTTAGAGATTATTTTACATAAAGTAACAAGCTCCAGTAGAGGCATGGGAAATAATTTCAGTTTTAAAGGGGAAGGAAAGGCTAAAACTAAGTAAGCTTTATCAGAAAGGTCTATATAAATACACCAGAAAACCCTCAAAGTAATGCTGCTCTGAGTCCTCTGTCAAAAGAAACACAGGATTTATTTCCTTTTATTGTGTACTCATGGGCTTCTGTATCAGACTTCCTGTTTTCAGCATAAACCTCCAGGGCAGGGCTTGAGCATGCTCAGTTTGCTCCTCTCCCCCTCCCTCCTCCCATCCCTGCTGTAATTTGAGCTCAAGGCAGTAAGTAGCAGGGAGAGACTCAGGCAGGAAGTGATGTCACACCAAGCTTATATGGCAGCTGCTATCCTAAACAAACAGAGACAGTGTCTAGAGCTGTTTACTCAGGTATGGTAAAGCATTCTGCAGAATAAATATAGTGTTATAGCTTGTGCTATTGTGGCTAATCTGTTGGCAATAAATTGTCTTGGAGCTTTCCTTCTCCTTTAAGTAACCCAATAGGATTGTTTTGCCACCATTCTTTTTCCATGCCGCTTAGCTCCTATCAAGTACAAGGTTTTATTACTGTAGATAAAAAGGAAATCATTTTTTAAATTTGAATTATTTGATTAAAATGGAGTTTATGGGAGATTCTGTTATTTAGAGCTTTCTGGATAGCAGGTTACAGATCCCATTCCTGTACAACGTTCTTCCTTATGCTACATCTGCCCTGATATAAAATAAATGGAAATGTTGAACACAAATTCATATCAGATTGCTCAGAGTGCTCTTCTTCATTTTTGCAATTGACATTTTTTTCTCCTAGTCTTCAAGATATTAGCAGTTTTTTTAGATTGCTAATATAATGGATTGAAACAACAACACAGTGTTTACAAAAAAACTGCTAGTATCTTGAAAACTACAAAAACGAAATTGCTTACATTCATTTGTTACTAGGGTTTGCTTTTCCTTCAACTCTAGGTGACCAGTTACTTACTGAAGCAAATGAATAGACTAAAGGGGTGCCCAATAACAGTTGGCTATGAGGTTTTTGTTGTCTGAGAATCAGCGAAATAAGTGTATGGAGGTATTATTAACATAATCACATTTTAGGAGTTGAAGGACATATTCAACAGCTCTTCTCTGTGGTTTTGTTGCCCTTTAATCCCCAAACTGTCAGCCGGACCAACAGTGTCAGCTAGTTGCCTCACCACAATTATCCCAGGAAGTATTTGCACAAGATGTGAGTGTTGTTTGTTCCCGGGATTCTCTCTCTCTGGTGGGATAATGAGCAGGCATCTATATACACATATCTATGGCAGACACGTGCGCAGCAAATAAAACATCAGCGAAGGAGCGTAATGAATCCGGCACATTATAAATCAACTGTGTAGCGGCAGCCGCATGGCGTCATTAACATCTGAATCTTTATTCTGTATCTTGAGAAAGAGTAAAAGAGAAAGGAATTGTTCAGCCTGAGCAGGTTGTAGGGGAGAAAAGAGAATGGAAATACATAGAAATAGAACAAGGGAAATGAATGTGCAGAAGGGGGACTTGCCTTGGCGAGGCCGAGGGATATAAATCTCCGCTCCTTCACCTGTTCTTCAACTAAAGTGGCTCAGCTTGGGAGATTTACTGCTTGCCCTGTGGGAACCGTTCTCAGAGCGGAAGCCAGAAAGTCACTTAGAAACGGGATCAATCAGGGTTATTCAAGCTCGACCCTCCAGCAACGCAATTGTATTATCCATGTGGCAAGGCCGGAATTAGAAAATTAAATTCCATCTTGTACGTTGGACTTGCAGTAATGCACCAGGCAGGAGGGCTCATTTACAAACGCACTTGCTGCTCTTATAAAGAGGCAATAGAGAGCAGATGTTCATGCAATTCATTAGGGAACCTGTGTCCATGCTCCTACACTTCCACATGCTTGCAAATTAGTGATGTGCAGGTTGGGGTTTTCCCGACACTTAAGGTGGCCATAGACACACAGATCCTATCGTACGAATCGAGGATTCGACAGAGATCGGTCAGGTTTGATTTTGACCCGACCGATCCCGCCGGAGCCCATGGCACATCGTAATCGGATCGTTCGCCCGTACGCCCGAACAATCAGATTACCCCCGATATAGCCATAGTCATTTGGCGATGTTGCCAAACGAGCAGATCTTTGCATCTATGGCCACCTTAAGCCGCCCTCCCTCAGCCCACGCCCGCCTGCATCCGACTTCCAGGTTCCATTTATAGACCCACGCCGACCCGCAGCTAAAAAGCTTCACCTGTGAAGAGGAGTGTGAGGTCAGCCCGAACCCGCCCCAAAACCCGCGGGTATGGGGCCGGCCGGCACATCACTATTGCAAATACGTCCAATCTGTTCTGATGCATGGTGTGCATGGTGTGCAACTGCGAATGTTAACAGTGGAGAACTATGAAGCTAACGCTGCAATGGACCTGTTGTTGGTTCCAGGGATCTGACAGTAGGTTGTGTCCAAAGGCGCCCCAGACTTACACCCAATAAATCAGATGCAAATGATGGTTTCAATGGACACTTTGGAAATGGTGCAATCCCTACACATGCTAAATCCAAATAGCATCGAATTTGTGTGAGTGCAACTGTCGTTTTTGACACATCTGTGCAATTACAGTGGAGGAAATTCAGAGATGAAGCTGGAATTATGGGGTAAAAAACCCAGATTTGTATCCCAAATTCCTTACCATACTTGCGGCTGTCATCATGAATGAGCCCTGGGCTGTTGTGTTTGTTATGGGGTGTGAGAGTCCAATGGTAGAATCTGAAGGAACCTCCCGATAACCTTGTGTCCGCAAAATGTTATTTTAGCTCCTAAGAAAAATTTCTCCTGACTTTATTTTATTCAGCCTAGGGTTGAACCTGATGGCCACATGTGTCTATTTCTGCTTTAATAACTGGTGCTGCTCTCTGTGCCGCAGGGATGTGCCTTTGGGACATTGATTCAGGTTCCAATTCTATAGCTGGCAGTTTACTGAAACAAGACATTTTTACACCTGCTGCTTTGCTGAATTATTTGCTCAAACTGACGTCTTTCTCACTAAAGTTCATGTAGATAAAGGAGGCTCAGAACAACCCAAGGTCAACCACTGTGTGGCCTTTATTGTACCACAACAAATGGAAACATTTCAGAGGTGGGGTGAGGGACACCTTCGTTCATCAGGTTATAGAGTGAGTTCAAGGTTATGAAGGTATCAAATCCCAACCCCACCTCTCTATTTAATCTTATCACTAATAATTTCCCTTTCTATTTTTTAGTTAATGTCTGACTGTGTTGTGTCTAAAGATAGGAAACCAACCCCCCAGCTAGGTGAGTTATAGTTCAACACAACAACTATTGGCACTTATGGGCTTATTTATCAAAAAATTGAATTAGTGAGGTTTTAGAGGTTTTTTTCTACTTCAAATAAATGAAAAGAAATTAGCAGTTCTAGAAGAATTCAAGTGGCAGACATGTTGCCTAGTGAAGTCCAAGTCCTGAATCACTGTAGCCACAGGCCCAAAAAGAGATGGGTCAAATACAGCATCAATTACAGATAAGGGAACGAAGGAGAGACAAGTGAAGAACAGAAAGAAGAGAAAGGGAGAAGAGGGGATGAAGACAGAAAGAAGACGTATTGAACAATAAAACAATGAAGACACTAATGGCATCAAAGACTAACCCTGCAGCAGTTTTTAGCGAACAATATTTTGCGCTTGCTAGAAAAGCCAAGAAACCATTTGTGAACTTATAAACCAAGAGCAAACTGCTCAACCTGCTTCTCTTATAGAATATTCTGTCCGCTCTGTCCCCTACGTCCGACTTCCATTTGCTTCGTCAGATTCCATCTGAAATATTGCTTGGATGAAAGCCTGAAAAATGAAATTAGCACGCATTTAATTCTTGGCAAATAAAGCAAAGAGACATGCATCAAGCCCACGTTGCTGCTATTGAATTTAAAATAACTAAGCCCTTTTAATCATCTGGATTCTCCTGCCAGTCGCCTCATCCAGGGAATGATTAGCCAAGTACTAGTGAGCAGGAGATCGGTATGCACATGCTGTGTACAACAAACAAGCCAATGCACTTTGGTCCCTTTATTCATTTTCCACCTTTATGACTTGATCGAGGAATTGAAAGTACATGGAGGCACCAGATAGGAGAGGCTGGATCTAGAGAGAACCAGGGGACGTTTTGGAATGGTGACTGCTTGTTCTGTTTTAATTTCTCCTCTGAAAGAAAACAGCAAATCTTTGGTAATGACTAAAAATGGAGTCTAGTACTGGTAGAGAATGAAAAGCTTGCTTATCTCTAAAGCTGTCAATACACAGTGAGATCTCCTCCTGATTTGGCCATGCATTGGCCTAAATGGGCTCTGGAGTCTAGTGATGTTTGGGTCTGCAAATAACCAACCTAACCTGGCCATTCCAACCAGCACCCGACCCCAACCTGTCCTATTCCAACCAGCCTCCCACCCTAACCTGAGAGACAGACAGGAGCAATGTATACATAAGCTGAAGGAAGGCATCCACCGAAAAACCTGGGATGCTAACATTGTGGGCAGAGAGAGCTGTAGAAAGAGTTCTGCTCTATTCCAACCAGACCCCCACCCTAACCTGTCCGATTCCAACCAGCCTTCCACTCTTACCTGAGAGGCAGACAGGAGCAATATATACATGAGCTGAAGGAAGGCAGCCACCGAAAAACCTGGGATGCTAACATTGTGGGCAGAGAGAGCTGTAGTAAGAGTTCTGCTCTATTCCAACCAGCCTCCCATCCTAACCTGCCCAATTCCAACCAGCCTTCCACCCTTACCTGCCCTATTCCAACCAGCCTCCCACCCTAACCTGTCCAATTCCAACCAGCCTCCCACCCTAACCTGCCCAATTCCAACCAGCCTCCCACCCTAACCTGCCCAATTCCAACCAGCCTCCCACCCTAACCTGCCCTATTCCAACTAGCCTTCCACCCTTACCTGCCCTATTCCAACCAGCATGTTAAGCTATCCTGCCCTATTCCAACCAGCACCCAACATGACCTGGTGAACCATCATTATTTATATACCTTGCGGCCAACGTTCATCTCTGGCTCACCAGTGGGAGTGGGGCAAGCAGGCACAAGTATATAAATAAGCCAATGGCAGCCCACTGGAGCAATCGGAGGATGCAAAGAGGACCCAAAGAGTAGGACCCATCACTTGCCCAAATCTGTTAAAGATATGTTTTGCTGGCCCGACCCTTGGGTAAACCTGAACATTCTGGAGTTTCAGGCCTGCCCACACATAACATTCGGAGACCTGCCGAAGGATGACTGAAGCTGGGGCAGGTGGCGAGCTGAACTCTTGCTACAGCTTTTTCTGCCCACAATGTTAGCATCCCAAGTTTTTCGGTGGCTGCCTTCCTTCAGCTTATTTATAAATTGCCTCTCCCCCTCTAGTGACATCAGAGATGGGCCGGTGCGGTTATATAAATAATAATTGCTCACCAGTTTGGGAGAGGGTGGGTTAGGGCTACGTTTGGGTGCAGGTTGATTTTTTGGCAACCTGAAATCATTAGAAGATAGTTGTGATTGGCGATAGTATGACAATTTAAATTTCCAAAACTCAAGATAGTTCTAATTGAGCTTCACGGTCTAAAACTATCTTGATTTGTGAAGCCTTGATAGGCAGGATCATTTTATAGTTGTATAATGTACGTAGTACCCATTTTAACGAGTCATTTCCTTATTCATAGATTAATAGATTGATTCGCTGCTGGTATTTTCATAACTAAAAACAGGGAATTGGTGTTTTAATGTTTTTTTTTTAGTGTTGCATTGTGGATGTTCCTCCTGGCCCATAAAGTCATCAGTGACGCTTCAGAGCTTAAACCTTCTCCCAAATTCTTTCTTCTGCAAATAAAGCTCTTTGTGCGTCCTTTGTACAAAATCATTGTTACTCTTAATTCAATTACTTGAGAATAATAAGACTATGAAGGGAGATTTAAGGGGTAGTGGTTTTATAGGATAAACATGACTAATTCCTATTCTGGTGATTAACATTTAGCAGCAGGCGGCGGCCATTCAAAGCTGCAGTCAAACTGTTCCTTATAGCTCTTCCCATAGTGGAGGGTAATATAGAGCCCCAGGCTCATGGGCTGATTCTTTCTATTAAAAAACCACTTGATTACTGGAGCAATTAATGTTATGGGTCTCCTGTTTTTCTATCTATTGTCTATCTATCGTTCTGTCTGTCTGTCCATATATCTATTGTCTGTCTATGTTTATTTACTACCTATACAACTCTGTCATCTCTTTTATGTCATCTATACATGTATTATATCTCCACCTATTTATCTATTGTCAATCTAACTATAAATCTATATAAATCTACCTGCTGCATCTATATATATATTTAACTCTCTCTCTCTATCTAGCTATCTCTTTTTAAGCTATGCATCTCTCTGTCATCTCATTGCATCTATCTATGCATCTCTCATTTATCTATTGTCCGTCTATCTATCTTGTCTATTATCTCTCATTCTATTGTATCTGTCATCAATCTATCTAGCTATGTATTGTATGTATTATCTCTCTCTATCTCTATATATATATCTGTCTCTCTATCTATCTATCTATCTATCTATCTATCTATCTATCTATCTATCTATCTATCTATCTATCTATCTATCAGGGATGCACTGAATTCAGTGCTCTATTGCATAGAGCAATAGATACATTCTCGCTGATCTGATGCCCACAGGAATGCATGTTGGTGCATTCCGGTGGGCAAAAATCTGTATGTCCAGGGGCAAAGTTCAACAATTCATATGTGTGTGCCCCAGAAGTCTTGGCAAAACATAACTGCTCCTTATGCCTCAGAAAAAGTAACTAGTGATGTGCGAATTTGCGAAATGGCGAAAAATTTGTGAAACTGCGAAAATGTGCTGGACGCCGGTGAATTTTTGCTGCCGTTTTGCAAATTTATTTCGCGCAAAAATACGCCGCAAATTCCCGCCTGGCGGGAATAAAAGTAACACACAACAGGGGACCTTTTTACCTATAAAGTGGATCACCGTACCAGAGGCCTCCCCTTTAGACTAGAAGAAAAGAACTTTCATTTGAAGCAACGTAGGGGGTTCTTCACAGTCAGGACAGTGAGGTTGTGGAATGCACTGCCGGGTGATGTTGTGATGCTGATTCAGTTAATGCCTTTAAGAATGGCTTGGATTATTTCTTGGACAGACATAATATCAAAGGCTATTGTGATACTAAGCTCTATAGTTACCAACATGAAAAATTTGTGGTTAATAATGGATCCAGTAGGCAGAACTTTGCTGCAAAATTCAAGTGCTTTATTGTGTCACGACATGTTTCGAGCTGAGCTCTTTCTCAAGTGTAACACTTGAGAAAGAGCTCAGCTCGAAACATGTCGTGACACAATAAAGCTGGACCCATTATTAACCACAACTTTTTCATGTTGGATATTATGCTTCAACTTGGTGTTTCACAGCAAACTCTATAGTTGGTATAGATATGGCTATATAGAATTTATGTGAAAGTAGGGAGGGGTGTGTGTATGGATGCTGGGTTTTCATTTGGAGGGGTTGAACTTGATGGACTTTGTCTTTTTTCAACCCAATTTAACTATGAAACTATGTCAACCCAACCATATTTATACCCATGACCAGGGTTGGGTAAGGACCATAACTGGAGATGACACATATTAGATGTTACCAAAAAACTCACAGATTTCAGTCTCAAGACAGCTTGGTGCAAGGATTTATTTAAATAACATGATATATTTATGGAAAATTTCCCTATGTCTCTAAAATGATTTTCATTTGGGACCCATTAACTTTTAGTCCTGCCACAGACCTCTTCTGAAGTTCATCAGGTTGTATATTTATTATGACATCCCCCCGGAGATATAAGAAAGTAGCAGGTGCTACTCGCTACTCCACCCATAGAATATGATCGTTCTTAACATCATTCTGATCTTTTTGTGGGACTCCAATTGCACTTGCGGGTGTACATAGGTCCTCAATCTCTTTTTGATCTGGGCATCAAAGAAGTCAGAAGAGTGTTGTATCTAGCGAGAGAAGTATGCCAAGAGGATGAAAGAACTGTAGCTAGTAAAAGAGGGCAAGAATCCAGAATATAAGCAGAGAGGATATTGGGAGTCTGAAAGGGCTTGTGCAAGCTGAGAAGTGTTTCTGCCCATCTGCTTATGAATCTCATTATCATATATTTTCCTAATGTTTTGTAATTGTTTTGTTCCTTCAGTGAAACGAGTTTTAGATGATTAAAATCAGACAGCATTAATTAGAGCAAATGTAAAACCGCGACCAACACAGCTCAGCAGCTTTGGCTCGGCAATAGGCAACCTTTCATTTACCAGCTGGTCACAATAAGTCTCCGGAAGGAGCGGAGACCCGACAACATCTGGCAAATTGGTGGTGCAGATATATCTATGTTAGGTTGTTCTATGAAGACGTCATTGGTTCCATATTTGCATTTGAAGATATATAAAAACCAGTGATTTAATTAGCTATCTGACCACCATTACTAAGAATTCCTTTGATTGCTGATTTACATTTCATGATCTTGAAGCCAAGAATCCCCCTCTCTCTCTCTCTCTCTGTACTGTTGGCCAACAATCATCTCCAATTCCTCATGACTGCTGCTCGCTCCCACAAGATGTCAAACACTAAATACGCATAATGAATAATAAATTGCACCAACCAGCAACGTCTTTGCATGCCATTTGCATTTAATTTTGAAAAAAGACGCGGGTTACCTTGTGCAATTTGCTAAGTGAGGCAGTTTTTTTGTTTAACAAGAAGGCTGGGATTGCATTATGACACAACAGATGAATATCATTCGGGATTGTAAGCCAGTGGATATAATTTAGCTCATTGTGTCTAAATGGAGAAAATGATTTGTGCTTTATTAGCGGTGCCAAGTAACACGTTTATTTTTGGCTTGTCAGAAGGGATATTAACGTGCAATGTTTCTTACTTACATAAAAAGGGCCGTGGGCTTCTTGTTGAGAACCTTGCAAGATGGGTTTCTATGAATGTCATTTAGTTGCCAAGCCTTTTATTGGTCCTCTATATAACGGTGTTTAATGTGAAGATGAATTGATACAGGCACTTCCTTTAATTATCCAAGTCAATCAGTGCAACAGGGTTTGTATAGATGAATGGTGCGTCTGTTTTGTTAAAACGACAAATGTCATTATTCAATGTGGTTGCTTTTAGGGCAATAAAGTTGTTTTGGTGTTTTTTTAGGCTATATTCCATTTATTAATTTGTGCCCAAAATCCAAAAAGTATCAAAGACAGAAGGCTGATGGATCTTGGAGGAAGAATTCATAAAGGAGCTCTATCAGTGAAATGGTTGGCTGTCCTGTGAAATTAGCCTTTTACCCCTCAATTTATTCATCTTCTTGGCCTCTATCTGGGCAGGGCACCAATGACCTTGGACTCTTTTTTTGAAAGAGGGCATCTCTTGTTTGTTCTGTATCTGCCACACTATCTTAGTTCTATAGATACCACTTACCTTGCCCTCTGTGTGGCCAGATTACATTTGTGGTTTATTATTCTAGTTTCTAAATTCTTGCCTTCAAACTACTTACTTTCCCTGAATGTGTTAGTCCTCTTGGTCCCTGTCTGGGCACTGTATGCATGTGGTTACTGTACATTTATCATGCTCCTTGGCCTTTGGCCAGTAAACATATTTAGGTATTCATTTGGTATGCACCATTCTGCTTGTCTTCTATGTAGAACGCATACGTTAATCGGTAGTCCTCCTTTTCCTCTGTTTGGTTGAATATGGCTGATCATTATGTGTATACTGGTCAACTTGCCTTCTGGTTCAAAAAATGTTTTGAGAAATCATTTTTAAGTGGCTGAATGTCCTCATGCACATGTATGTCCATCTTGTAGATGGATATCTGATCCCGCTCAATCAGATATTTGTTGCGAAGACTAGAAGAATCCTATTTATCGACAGATGAATGGGATGGGGCTGCATGGTGCATCGTGTGGTCCAAGTGTTGGCCTAGTTGCCAGCTGACCATATCAGCCTTATTTGACCCACCACTTGGGAGGCCAAATCAGGCAAATACATAATCATTTTGCAAGACTACCACACAAATGCATCTACCTGTGTAATGGGCAGCTCTGTTTATTAAGTCAGAGAAACTGGCAAAGGAGAAAGGAGATGTTCAGTATATAGAGTCACTGTGCACAGTTCAGGGTGGGGATAACAGTTCATGACCAATATATAATTTTAAACAGTAAATAATCTCTGACAAATGTAATCCATATTGATTTATTTTACCTTGTATTCAAGGTCTCAGAGATAACAGCAAGGATAAAGGGATCGAACCCCTGTTGTTCTACCGCACTTTACTCCGTTGGTGCTGGACTACAAATTACAGTGCAATATGGGAAGTCCAAACAACACATTAATCTTTATATGTAAATAACAGCTAGAGGACCGACATAGCGCTGATAAGAAGGATGGTCATTGGTCAGTTTTTTTGCTTCTGTAGTGGTGTTTGGTCAGCAGCATATCCTACGTTTTCAGCCAATATTACAGTCATTTCATCATAGAATTCTGGACAACTAAAACATTTTAATTTTTGACCAACAATATGATTTTTTTATTCATCTCAAATTTGGGTTCTTATTCAGTTTGGCCAAATCATTTCTGGGGGAGTTCAACTTCTTTTCTTGTCTCCAAAAAGGCATTCGGATATACAGTATCAGATCAATCGCCTAATGACTTATGATTCATTTTCTAAAGGGCAACTAATCCTATCATTCCTTGTACTATGTCATTCACCAGACGCCTCCAGATACAGAACTGAACCCCAAAAAGCCAAATAGGTTTACAAATGGATAAGTTAATTAAAAAACATTTGAGTGGTCCATGAGTGTATAGGAAGCAACATTAAGCTTCTCTGCTAAGTGACTTACTTAGTGTTTTCTGGATCAGATAGGCCCCCAGTCCAGTATCCCATGGCAACTAATCATATACTCTACCTGTACAGACCTGATTAAACTACTTAACTGATTGTTGCTATGGTTTTCCACAGCATACAAATTTGTTTACTAAATGAGACTATTATAATCTCTTCTTTGCAACAGATGCTCCGGTCTCTTGGCTTTGCTCAGCACACCATGTCAGTAATTAGAAACTATGGCCAGTACGAAGAAACTCGTCTTTTTCGTTTTTTTATATACGGGAAAGCATGAAATACACTGAAATTAAATTCTAGTGAAAAGATCATGTTTGTAATTTAATATTTTTTTCAATTTTGGAAAAGCATGGAAGCAAAACCTCATTTTTTTCTGGCTCTTCCCGTACTATAAGTCTATATATTAGGTTCTTCTTTTGTCACAAAATGGAGGTCTTGCTTTGAAGGGCCATAGGTCTAGGGTTGCCACCTGTCCGGTTGTGATTCTGACAGTCTGCTTTTTAGAAGTATTCAGCAAAGCATGATGAAAGCAATTTGTCTGACGTCATTGCTCAATGGCACGAAACTCAAATATATAGAGGGGCCGTGGCCAAATACATGTTGACCAGTGTAGTCCATTTTCATAGTGCGATTTCTAGTTTGTCTTGCATGTTCCAGATATTGCCTGTCCCTGACCATTCCTAGTTTATCGACCACACTCTTGGATCCTGTTTCTGTTCCGTGAAACTCTTGGTTTTGACCTGGCCTGTGAATCCGACCACCCTCTCAACTCCCCGTCCTTCTAGTAAACCTTCAGTTCACTTGCCTGCCCAGAACTCTCCCCTTGGTCCTCTCACTTTAAAATCTGTTGGCATTCGAGTAGCGGAGGGCTCCTCCCGAAGTGAAAGGCATTGGTTATAGGTCAAAGCGTGAGTCGGGGACCTTGGTATTAGTTCTGGGTTTTGGGACACCCTACGTTACACTAACTGCTCATTTGAATGCAACTTCACTCTACATTTTATAGTGAACATGTATCATTGGTTTGAAGACCATACAAATTATGCATGAAAAATTAAACAAACCATATTTTTTTATATAGTATAAGGGGTTGGGTAGCTAGGAACAACTTTATGGGGGAAAGCAGCCCAAGGCACAATCACAACTTATGAAAGTTTAAAATCTTTTTTTAAGATGTTTAACAAAAAGTACTAAAAAAAGTTCCTTGCCTCTTAATAGGCTTCTGAGACAGGACAGTTATCCTTAGTAACCAGGAGTAGGCCTAACGACTGTCTCCCAAACAATGTAAAGAAAACAAAATCCCAACCTTGTTGGACCTCTACCTTGTTGCTTGAACTGCCTTTAATCAGGAAGACATAAAACATCTGGGCTGGACTAGCAGCTCCGGAACCAGCTCCTCTGTTTGTTTAGAACCTGGGAAATATAAGCTTTGTCCTGAACTTTCACAGATACCTTGATATTGACCTCAACACAATACTAAGTGATACCCTTGTACCGGGGTAGATTGGGTTTAGGATTTAAAGGTCATAATCCAGAGATTTATAAGTGTTGTGTCTAAAAACAGACATATTTTATATTGCCTTTATATAGCTGATTTGTAATTATTTCTTTATGAAATAAATTCACATTTTGACAGCCTTAATCAATAATATGAACCATTAAACAGTGTCCTAGACCTAGTAGTGTGCATTTGTCTTTATGTCAATGTGATCCCGAGGAAGAGCCAAGTTTTTTTTGTCAGTATCTATCTACTGCGAGTACATTTTCCCTAAAAGACCTAAAAAGCTTTGGAAGTCAGAATCAGCAGAGAAGTTATGGATATTGACGTTCGGCCGGAGATAAAAATAGAGCATCCTGCTGAGCCGCTGCTACTGATTGGGAAATTGGAGACCAATGCATAAGGATGAGTTAAGAACTAGCCAAATTGTATCTATAATGTAGCCTAAAGCAAAGGGAGTCAAATTTGGCCGTTGTGCTGAGTCAGAATCTGCTGAAGTGCTGAGACTGTAATGGTCCCAAAAGGAGACCTTGTAGATAGCAGTACCACAAAGAATTGATGTACAAAAACATTGCTTTTGGCATTACACACACTGGCCTTTTTTAAAACACAGAACAATATAACTGTTTTTATAGACTAAGCAGGTGATCCTTATAATAAGCCTTTAAAAGGCCATTCGTTGTTTCTGTGCTTGGCCCATTGTAATGCCGATGTTGATGATACGTGTCTTTCTATGTGGCAAAACTCAGTTCTACCAATAGAAACTATTCAGTGGTGTCCCACAGCTGAAAATATCCTCAACGGCATGGCGTAGAACAATTCATACGGATTATTGTTAGTGTATTGAAAAGCTGTGGGAAGACAGTGGAGGCTACATCAAAACAATGGATGTTTTCTCAAGGCTGAAGCTGCTAGATGACTCATAAGAAGAGAACAAAACAAGAGGGGAATGATCAGCCAAGTTCCTTGTAATATTTACAAGATTTAAATGAAAATGTATTAGATATATTATTAAATATATTAGGAGTGGACTTGCTGATGCTCCAAGGAACGAGTTTTATGAAAAGATTTGTTTCTTTCAGAATGGAAACAGAATCACTGAAGATCCTTTGCTTTAATGTTGAATATATAGATATGAGGCAGGAATAGAAAATGTTCTGGTTTAATAACTTATAGGACCAATAACTTTACTACAGGTATGAGATCCATTATCCGGAAACCCCTTATATGAAGGTTAAGAATTATTGAATAGGCATCTCCCATAGACTCCATTTTATCCAAATAATCCAGATTTTTAAAAATGATTAACCTTTTCTCTGCAGTAATACAATTAAGATTGAATTAATCCTTATTGGAAGCAAAATCAGCCTATTGGGTTTATTTAATGTTTACATGATTTTATAATAGACTTATGGTATGAAGATCCAAATTACAGAAAGATCCCTTATTCGGAAAATCCCAGGCCCGGAGCATTCTAGATAACAGGTCCCATACCAATATATATGCTGTCAGAATTTATAGGCCAAATAATGATACTAAATATAGTGTCTTAGGACTGCTGAACCTCTGGACTGGTGCAATAAATTCACCATATACGTAAAATACAGAATTGTAAGCTATATTACTTTTTAGCTTTAAATTATCATTTAATAGCATATTCTGTGTAATTATTCCTTCATTAAAGTAATATTTGGAATAAAATGTTGGCCGTCAGTCTCTGTCTATCTCCTGGAAAGACCCTTCGGTCTTAGGTTCCCCATTATATCAGGGGAAAAACTAGAGGTAGGCAGTTTAGGTGCAACTATTTAAGGAAGGGGGGATGCAATTCCAGTACAAGTTAATTGCAATATGTACAGGTGGCAGCTATATGAAATGAGGCCCATCATTAGACCTAGCTCCTTGTCTCGTACCCCTGATCGGCTGGACACCACTCAGACTCTCTAACGCACTACCCTGTTTAGCTATGTGTTATATACACATAGTCCTGCTAAATAAATACAGCCAAGAGGATTAATGGGCCCCTAATCCTTTGATGCTAGACTTGCTAACTCTAATCAAGGTCAACCATAAACCAGAAGCTTATTTATTGATTTGAGAATGAGATCAATAAAAAAATATACATGAATATGTATGTCTTGAGGAACCATAGTAAGTGTTACTTGGAGATAGCAAGAAATAGATTTCATTATCTCTGATGAGGGTATAATCAGCTATGTGCTCCTGAGAATAGAATAAAACCGGCTATTGATTTATCTTGGTCACATCAGCCATACTTTATTAACCTTTTATTCAACTAATCTTGACCTGTTTGCCAGAATTCCACTCCTAGCGGCACAAATGTTGATCTTAATATTCACTATAGAGTCCTGTGTGGGTCCAGTTGGGAAGACCTGAACCACTGACCTGCTATACACCCTGCCGCTTTCCTGCTACCCCACTCTACCCGCACTACCTGTGCCTTAAAACTGACAAGGGGACCAGATGTAACTTCAATGCTGTGTGGAAGTGATGTCACTTTGGAGGCGGGTCAGCAAGATCAGGAGGAAGTTGGGAGGGGCGTCAGTCTGCAGTCCACCTTGGTTCAGAGGCAGGATACCTGCCTGGGGACTTTATGTGCTTTGAGGGTATTGAAGGAATTCCCAATGCAGGACTCAAACTCACTATTTGCCATGAAAAGGAGGCATCAAAAGTTACTTTCCAAGGTTAATAACTGAAACGTGTCCATGTGTATCTCATAGTGAAAAGTCTAAAGCAACTTTTTCTATCAGAAACAAAAGTGCATCAATGCTAGTCATACAAATGTCATTGGTTCCTACTTTTATGTATAGTGACTCCAGTCTTCATATTTTTGTTTTCCTGTGTTTTAGATCAGTTGTAGACACAGCATGGCTTGCAGAAGATCTGATGCATAGAAGATGTCCATGGCTTGCACGGAGCTTTTACATATTGCCGGAAAGACACAGAAGCTCGATGAATGTAACAATGTGGACTGGGGCTACAGTGGCTGCAAGAATGACATCGGAGACCCACAGGCTTTTTGTTATGAGAACCACCATGTGTCTTTAGCAGCCTCTCCCAGTCAATATGAGTCTATACCGTTGGACTCAACAGAAGAAACCCAGGATCTACAGTACTTTCAAAATGTCTGTGTCAAGGATGGAAAGAAGGTGTGCTGCGCTGAAGAAATAGAGACTTCTTTTACATACATTGATGAAAATGTCAACATAGAGCTTGTGACCCATCATCCTTCCAATAAGAATGGCCAGGGGCCTGTGTGTCATAGTTTGGATAGAGACATCCAATCAGAAGGCATCCAGGAAACCTCTATAATGTCAGATGATGAAGGTGTATCTGAAGCCTCTGGGAAGTCTGTAGATTATGGCTTCATCAGCGCAGTGACTTTCCTAATAACCGGTGTATTGCTTGTGGTTATTTCATACCTAGTCCCCCGGGAGAACCGATCAGATCCAAACATCACGTCCGCCAGACAGATGGAACAAATAGAGAAAAAGAATGCGATCATTGGTGCCCATTTGGACAGATGCGTGATTGCGGGGCTGTGTTTGTTAACCCTTGGTGGTGTAGTACTGTCCATTTTATTAATGATATCGATGTGGAAAGGGGAATTGTACAGGAGGAAAGCAATGGCAGCCAAGGACTCTTCAAAACTCTATGGTTCCATTAATTTCAACCAAACAAAGTCGGGCGGAAATGAAAATGCTATGGTTCAGGAAGAAACTGTTGACATCGTTAACTAGACCGTCTGCATTTTGGTCCTTTTTTTACTCCTAGGTAACAACATAACACGAGCGTGAAAAAGTAGAATATTGTTTACAAAAAACTGCCATGATCCATGTTATATCTAACACCTGGTACTATTGACTGTCATTGAACAGCACCTACAGTGATTTACTACTAACCACCACAATCTAGACTAACGGTAGGATGTGTGGGTATAATGAAGGCTTATTATGATGGTGTATAACATTGTGTTCAATTGTTTGGGTGTCATGTGAAATGGAATAAAATATAAAGAGTGAATGCTTTCTAGGGTATAAATTATTGCCTTTCTATGAAGGGTCCAGTTATACCATTGCAGTAATAATATTGCAGGGTAGGACTTCAGAAAGATCCTAATCAAACTCATTGGACTTATTTACAGTGGTGACATCACAAAGGCGCTGTTAGCTTGGACAAACAATGTCTCTGTTCTTAATGAGAGAAAAAAACCCAGTGGGCACCTCCAACCTAGACCGCCACCTTCGCTGCTCTCTGACCTCCCCTACTGGTCCTGATCGCGTCAGGTGAAGAAGAAAAAGCAAGGTGCGAGGGGGGCTGGTGGAGGGAGGCTACAGCTGAGGCTGGGGGGTGTGGGGGCCACTGAGGTGGCAATCCCAGAGGACCCCCGATCCCCAGTCCAACACTGAAAGGTAACTTTGATAGTCTACATTTGTGCTCAATGGGACCAATTCTCCACACCTTAGGCTCACCGTTTAATGGAACCTATCCCTCACCTTGTTCTGTTGTGAAGTGATGGATTCTGGAACTTGAAGTTCCTATGTATCCTATGAATGTTCCTATATTCCATGGCGGGTGGTGCACAGATTCTCAGGAAAGCGAAGGGACAAGTCGCAAAAATCCATTTCTTCACAATAGAACAGGGTGAGAGAGGAGTTGAATTACGCTTTGAGACTAAGGGGTAGGGAACTGATCCCAGACTAATGCTTCTTTAGGGCTTTTACTGACTCGGCTTTTCATTTTAGCCTCACCTAAGGTATTAAGATGGCATTGTCTTAGATTTACTAGCCACAACTCTCTATATCACTGCTAATGCCCCCTCCTATATCCCATTAAGAAGGAGGAATAGATTAACAGGACAGGGTGTAGGCCTAATGTTATTGAGGGAATGACTACTCAAGTGGGACTATGCATGGAACTCTGTAGCGGAGAATATCGCTTTTCTCATAGACTGTGTAGTCATACACCAGAAAACGAAGCATAAGTATTTCCTTATACCAAACACAATGCTGAGGTTATATTTGTCCTTTAAGTATTATGATAAGAGCAAAAGATATTGGGCTTTCAGCTTGGGGGACATTGAAGGCTTTGGCTAATGAACTCTGAGGCAGGGGCAGTTTACACATCAGGTCACAGAAGAGCAGATATTATCCACAGATGGCACTTACTATGCACTTACAGTGAAGGACTTGAGCCAAAATTGTATAGGTTTAATATACAATAAATGTTGTAATGGCACAGAAAATGGGAACTGTGTCCATAGCATTGACGAGAAGACATGGTAAATTAAGATGCAGCATTATCCCCGAGTGCTCAGTATACAGTATCACTATTAACACTATTAAAAGGGATAACTGGGTATGTAGTAGGTAGGCATGTCAGATTGTATTCACATCATAACCATGGACTTATCTGCAATAATTGTGCCAAGGGCAAGTTATAATCCTGGGGGTAAAGGATATTGAAGCATCAGCAAATGTATGGGTATTTTAAGCAATTGCTCTGTAGAATTCCATACCAGGATGGTAGTGGGTTGATGTATTGGCAGCTAAATGTTTTCAAGGTTACTGATTTCCTTTTGGAGATATTTGGGGTTAATTTAGTTGATGCTTGCTTGCTGAATTGGCCAAACCCAAACCCTAAAAATGTGATATTTGAACCATGTGACAACTGAAGGCAGCAATTATTTTTTTGTATACCTCAATTTTTATTTTGGATTCAGGTCAGAATCTGGCCAATACTTTTGTGGTGGATTTGAATGCCATTGCCAGAAATTAGAGGTAGGCAGGTAATCCTCTAACCCAGGGGTCTCCAACTTTTTGTACCCTATTCAAATAGAGTTGGGGAGCAACACAAGCATGAAAAAAGTTAATGGGGTGTAAAATAAGGGATGTGATTGGCTATGTGGTACCTTTATGTGGACTGGCAGCCTATAGGAGGCTCTGTTTGGCAGAACCCCTTGTTCTTATGCAACATAAACTTGACTCAAAGCCAGGAATTCAAAAATAAGCAACTGTTTTGAGGACACTGGGAGCAACATCCAAGGGTTTGGTAAGCAACATGAACTTCTGGTTTGGAATCATTGCTCTAACCCAGGGATCCCCAACCCTTTGAACCCATGAGCAACATTCAGATGGGAGCAACGCTAGCATGAAAAATGTTCTTGGGGGGCCAAATAAGTGCTGTGATTGGCCATTTGGTAGCCCCTAAGTGGACTGTCAACCTACTTGAGGCTCTGTTTGGCAGAATATGTGGTTTTTATGCAAAAAAACTTGCCTCTAAGTCAGTAATTCAAAAATAAGTTCTTGGTTAGAGGCCACTGGGAGCAACATCCAAGGGGCTGGAGAGCAACATGCTGCTCACAAGCCACTGGTTGGGCATCACTGCTCTAACCTATGGTGCATGACCCATGTCAAACATAATCATGTGGTTTCATGGGGCATTGCCCCTAATCATTTCAATATGCTTCTAAATCTCACAATCACCACTGAAGTGTAAGGACCATGGTGATCATAAAGGCCATATTTATATATAGGCATATATAGGACTTGTATCTAGGATGGTAGCTTTAAATGGGTGTCCCTCAGGTTCCTATATAACAAATTATTTTTACTTTCTTATGATTAAATGTGGTGGCTAAGATGGGGGGTGGGGTGAGTGTCAGGTTAAGTGATGTAATACATTTGTGCAAGTGATGTCACAGGGTTGCACCAGACCTAAACACAAAGCTGGAGGTCATGTCAACAGCACATGTATAAAGGTAATAGCTTGAAGAAATATGACATCAAATATTCTTAAATTACACTTTTGGAACCCAGAAAAGACAGCTTCTCAAATATTGTATAATAAGCATATTACCAAAACCTTCACAATTATACAAATTGCTGACATTTTCACAAAGTGCTGCAGTATTTCTGTTTTGTTTAGAGATTAAACCTGAGATCTCAGCGGGATGTACTGAGACAAGTATAAAGGAGGAAGTCATTCTGGAACGCTCCCATTGAAGCCTCTTTGGCAATCAATAGAAAATGTAAAGCTTCTCCTTCATTGACCTGGTAATCAATTCACAGCTGGAAAAGAGATCATTGTGCCTCTCTCCTCTCATTCCCTCTTCACTTCCCTGTCTTGTCTGCCGAGCAAAAAGAGATTTCTGAATTCTAAGAGAGACTTAGAGGCTACATTTTCTATGCTGTCCTTCGTGGTTTCCCAGAGCCAGTGCCATGTATAATACCCCAGAACATATGGCAAGATCAATGCTGGGTCAGTATAACACACCACCCAACCAGTCTGTATTTGCAAGACAGTCTCATTTTTTAATGCACATCCCGCAGTCTCCGTTCACCCACTAAAATATCATTGTCTCTGAATACCATCTATGGAGGACAAGACACTTGCAATTATGTGACTACAAAGTGGCCATGACCATTGGTGGTGGTTGATTATGTCCCTCTTCCGTTTTTCCAATGTTGGGAGATATGTAATACCCCTGATAGATGGAGGCTTTTTAATAACCACTGGGCAAATAGGTGATCCGTTACTATAGGTGTCACAGGTGCAAGGTTGCCCAGTGATTATAAATGCACCCCCATGGAAGAATAAATGTTGGGTCAGGTGCATAAATGCAGCCACTCCATTTAAAATACCTCCCAGAAAAGATATCCTTCTTCATATTTAATTTCATGTATAAAAACATAGCATTCAATTTTGGAAAATCTGTAAAAAAAAATGAACAATTTTTTTTTAAAAAAAGTCTATTTTTGGCGCACTGAAACCAATTGAACTGAAAAAAAAGTGTTTGGAAGCAACTAGTCCTTTAAAGGGCATGTTAAGTCTAAAATAGAATAAGGCTAGAAATGCTGTATTTTGTATACTAAATATAAACATGAACTTACTGCACCACAAGCCTAATCAAACAAATAATTTATGCTTTCAAAGTTGGCTACAGGGGGTCACCATATTGTAACTTTGTTATACATCTTTGCAAGACTAAGACTGTGCACATGCTCAGTGTGGTCTGGGCTGCTTAGGGATCGTCATAAACAAAGCTGCTTGAGTTCTGCATGGCTGGGAAATAAGGCGGGGGCTCCCCCTGTTGTTCATAAGTATGATTGTTTCCCTGCTCAGCAGTTAGGGACCATCTGACAATTCCTATCCACAGCAGTAAATGAAGGGAGAATTTCACTGCATACAGTCAGGTTTCTTATAAAAACGATACACATTTTTTAATTAAAGTATATTGGAGATAGGTTTCTTTTTCATTAAAGAAAGTAAACATGGGATTTTATTTTTTTGCCTTTACATGCCCTTTAAGTCTTTCATCCCTCTAACCAGTTTAGTTGCACTTAGTCTCTGCACTCTCTCCAGCTCATTTATATCCCTCTTAAGGACTGGAGTCCAAAACTGCCCCCATACTCCAGATGAGGCCTCACCAGGGACCTATAAAGAGGCAGAATTATGTTTTCATCCCTTGAGTTAATGCCCTTTTTTATACAAGACAGAACTTCATTTGCTTTAGTAGCCACAGAATGACACTGCCTGGAATTTTGTAAACTTGTTATCTAAGAAAACCCCAAGATCCTTCTTAGTTAGGGAAACCCCAGACACACTGCCATTTAGTGTATAACTTGCATTTATATTATTTTTGCCAAAGTGCATAACCTGCATTTATCAACATTGAACCTCATTTTCCAGTTTGCTGCCCAGTTTCCCAATTTAGACAAATCCCTCTGCAAAGTGGCAGCATCCTGCATGGAACCTATAGTTCTGCACAATTTAGTATCATCTGCAAAAATAGAAACAGTACTTTCAATGGCCACCTCCAGGTCATTAATAAACAAGTTGAAAAGCAAGGGACCTAGTACAGAGCCCTGCGGTACTCCACTAACAACACTGGTCCAATTAGAAAATGTTCCATTTACCACCACTCTTTGTAGTCTATCTTTTAGCCAGTTCTCTATCCAGGTACAAATACTATGTTTCAACTTACATTCATTCATGAAACACAACCTATGACTGTCTGACAGCCCTTGTGAAAACGAGACTGTCCGGGTCAACACTGGACAGGTAACAACCCCAGGGCCAACTGAATCCAGGAGGTGAATAGGAAATTAAACAGCAGGCAGGGGTGCTGACACTCTTTGGGGCAGATTCACTAGGATGAAGTGGCTAACACTACCGACAATTAGCTAGCGTTGCCACTCGCAGGGACATCGGCAATTCACTAAAAGGCACCAATTTGCTAGAAAAAGAGATTGGTGATAACGGACATTTGCACTCTATCGGCAGGAGACTTCTCTCTGGCAAAAGGTTGTTACTCCGCAAATTCACTAATCTGCGGATTTTACTGAACGTTACCTCTTTCGCCAGAGTTATAAAGGATCTAGATCTTCCTCAGTCTTCTGTCACTTACATCATATCCTGTGTGCCGAAAATGCATTTAAGTTCCGAAAACGCTGGCGACTTTTCCTTTTTTGAAGCAGGATTGCCTGCAAAATTCCTAACAAACTTTTTTTTGGGTAACCGGTTTTCCCCAGACATTTCATAACATATGGAACATTCATTTTACAGTGGGCTAATATTAATAAGTCTAATATCTAAAACTGCTGATAAATGGGTAAATGTGGAAAATGAATATAAGATGCAAAATTGCTCAGAAGAGCACCCCAAATAAATTGACATCAAGTGATTTTTAACATTTTTGATTTTAACAACATTTAACCATATCCCCTAGACCTGCCACGCATATTCTTACTGAATATCACATGAAAATGCTCAGCTCATTGGCATCCAGCGCTGAATCCGCCCTCTATAAAAAGCTAACTGCACAGTCTCATTAACATTATCACATTGTACTTAACATGTCTGAGACCTAACAGCTCCCCATATACAGTGCTATCAGCCTTAAAGAGATATTGCATCCTAAATAGTTCACATTGACGTTAGTGCAGGGAAACAATTATACAGCTGTAGGGATGTGTAAAGAAGCCATTGCCAGTATTATTAGCAGGCAGTCCCTCAGTGTTATAGACACCTAACTGGGTCCTAAAATACAGTTGGGAGGGGTACTGTTTCCTACTCCTGCTCTAAGCTATGCCCCTTGCTGTTTCTCACAGTGACCAGCAGATGAGATTGTGCTAGGGTATAAAAGGCTCTGAAGCCATGCTTCCAGTGTCCATTTTGTGTTAGCTCTGACCTGAACAGGCAGGTAGAGCTCTGTGGAACCTAGACAGGTCAGGTCTAGTAAGAATAGGCTACTCACCCTTTATAGATCACTATAGGAGTGACAGACAGACAGGTTATTTAGCTGAGCAGCTCAAAGCTCCGACGAGGAGAGTCAGAGGGATTAAGATCCCGGGAACTAATAGCCCAGAAGTAGGGACTAAGTGTATAGGAACAGGGTAGATAGATTCCCCTCAGGTTCCACTTAGGGAAAAGGCTGAAAGCTGGGTGTACCTTTTTTGCTGCTGAGCTTGTCCTCTTGCCTGTGGGGACTAATACTGACCAAATGGTGCTGTGAGTATTGCCTATCCAAAGTTGATGCGAAATCCTGTCTGCTCTATTGTATACTCCACTGAGGATTGTGTATGTTCAATAAATATGTTCATGGTTAAGAACCACTGGCGCCCAATTATTATACCCTGTATCCAGTTACAGTTGCACTACACCCTGCCTCCACACCGTTGCGAGGGCTTACTCCCTAAGATTATAGGTCTCACCCGGAAATTATTTGTGCCCCTGAGGAAGACCCTTAAGGTTGAAACGCTTTGGGCTCACCAAATATTATTTTGTAATCTTTTGTTATACTTTTTTTTTGTAATAAATACATTTTTCTCTAACTGGGTGTGCTATCCGCTTCTGATTATATTTAACATAGAGAAAACGTACAGAGACCTTACAATGAAATAATGCATTTATAGTTCTCTTCAGTTGGCCATGCGCCCAGTAATGCCAGGCTGTGCCACTTTAGAACATTTATTATCCAACACATCCCTATAGGATAATATATATGTTTGCCCAGGTCTAGTAACTCATAGCAACCAATCTGAGGTTCATTATCAAACAAGCAATGGGTAAATGCAACCTACCAGTTGGTTGTTTTGGGTTACTAGACCAGTACCAAACTTTTATTAACACTTGACACCAATCCCTATTGTACCAATACTAACATGAAATGGTTTCAAAATATAATTTACATACTATGATGTCTGATAATACAATACTGAACATGTAAAATACTTCCAGGGAGGCTCATTTCTTACTTTGACTCCAAAAGTTGTAAATGAACATTTTTGCTGGGCTCTGTGTTTGTGACTTATTATTTCCTTTCCAGCAGGTGCTTCTCTTAAAACAGGACTGCCTTTTTTACAGTAGACAAAAATAATAATCATTCTTCATATATTTGTTATTATTGTTCCTTGTGAATAACAAATTTGACAGTCAATTACAGGAGGTGGCAGACAGCCTTCTATTTAATTACTGTTACTGTTAATTGTTACTGCTGAGTGCGGTTTTACTCAATTCCACCAGAGGGCAGCACAAGACCATGAGTTTGTAAGCCAATAGCCAACCACTGACCTATTTTTATTGGCTGTTGTACTGAGAAAATAATATTATGCTTTATTTATGTGCCACCAGCAAAAGAAAGCACTGGTGAAAGAAAATATAAATATATTTGATGTGACATGAGATTCTGGAGAAAATATTCATTTTAACACATTTTTCTGCTCATTACATACAAGATCTCTCTCTCTCTCTCTCTCTCTCTCTCTCTCTCTCTCTCTCTCTCTCTCTCTCTCTCTCTCTCTCTCTCTCTCTCTATCTCTCTTTTTATTTACCAACTCTCCTTAAATAATTTCTGCCTCTGATACAGAACTATTATAGAGCTTGTGTTCTTGTATCCCTATCAATACCTCATTTCACTAATGCAGACCCAAACTTTTCCCAATTCCAAGGGGGTTACTTATCAAAATCCAAATTTATCTCATTATTTTCTGAAATATACTCCGACCAAATTCACACGGGTTTTTTCTTCTTATTTATCAAAACATTTTCCTGAAAAATTGGAAAAACTCGCAAAAAATGGTGAAAATTGCATGAAAAGTCAAATTATATGATTTTTTCAGATTTTCCACCCCAAAACTTCGATTTTTTTTTTGCATTTTTTGCCTGAAAACCATGAAATCTTCGGATTTTTGCACGAAACCCAGGATATCCTCCGAACTTCTTCAATTGACTTATATACAACCTTGGCAGGTCTGAGATGCAGGATTTTTGGATTTAAACTTTTTCCATCCTCTGGGTATAATAAATCACGAAAAATGTGGGGGGGTTTTCACTAAAATTCGGGGTTATTTTTCAAAGTCCAGTTTTATCTCAACATTTTCTGCTACAAAAATCTGCTCTGGTTTTTTATGCTTATTTATTATTACATTTTCCTGAAAATTTGCTTTGCAGCAAAAAAAATCAGATTTCCATGATTTTTGTAGATTTTTCACCTGAAAACTCAGATTTCTTATGCTTTTTTGCCCGAAAACTTCAAGGTATTGCACAAAACCCAGCACACATCAAGAAAATCATTGGGATTTCTCCCATTGACTTATATGCAACCTTGACAGGTCTGAGATTCTGGATTTTCTAATTCTGAGTTTTCCATCCTCAGGGTTTAATAAATTTCTAAAAAATTCGCAATTTTTTAAAAGTCTGATTTTATTAAAAAAAAATCTCAAATTTTACGGGATTTTTGCATTCAGAGTTTAGTAAATAACCCCCTTAGAGTTTTTGGCATTCAGACTTTAATAACTACCACCCCAAGTGTGTGTCTGCATAAATGCCAAATTATGGGAAGATGGTGACTGCCTGCTCTGCCATAAACTACCTGGGCTGGAGAAAAATTGAAAGAACTGGAGTGCTGGCCCAAGGTGCCATATTTGACTTGGCATGGAAGGTGGTTGAGCAGGCATCCAACAGTATAGTGTCCCTAGTACAAGCTGCACTTGTTATAAATAAGACCCAGGATGAGCTAATTAAATAAAAGGTGCACAGTCTAGTAACCCATAGCAACCAGATGTTTTGCTATCAAACTGACTTGTAAATATCACTGGTCTCAAGTGACTGGCTTCAGAGTAGACGGTGTAAAAACCAGAAAATGGAAGAGTTTAAGAGATACGTTTTTAGCTGAGAGAATGGAGATACATGAGAATGTGGACGTTATGGCACCGAGTGAAAATGAATAATGGGCTGCAGCAAGAAGAGAGAAATGAAGATGAACCATGAAGGGCTTGAGAGCCTCATTGAAAGAAGGTGTGGACAAGTGGAGTGAGGTCCAAGCCATTACAGCAGGAAGGTGACGGATGGTGGAGACAATGGGCCAAGAATGTTCTGGATAGCTGTACAGACGCACGTCTAGGAACCAACTGGAATGATGAATGTTTTCAATTAGGCAGAGATCTTACTAAATACTCTGGGACTGAACATCTTCTTAGCATGGGTGGCTTTGTTACAACACATGTCTAAGACACACTGTAAATTCCCAACATGGAAAGGTGCTCATGGTCAGCTACTCATGGTCAGCTATTCATAGTCAGCTACTCATGGTCAGCACATCTTCTACAGTGACCTTAATACAAACACTACACAGCTTCATAAGCAGCCGCACACACATTCTCCTAGTGACCCTCGCCTCTGGGATATCTATCCATGCATTCCCCTAATAGACCCACTTCTCTCACATGTTTAGACACTTGGGTGAGTTATTACTTTCACAACATATTGCTGGTACTGCCAGTCTCTGAATTCTTCAGCTGAGGCCCCGGCTCCATTAGTGGGAAGTGAGGGAAGAAACCTACAGCCAGTGCAGTCAGCAACATATGAAGTACCAGGAATTTCAGTTGTTTAGTAAGATACAACCAGGAGTGTGAGTAGATTTGTTTCTTATGTGAGATCTGGACATATAGAGGGATGTACAACAATGTCACAACCAAAGCAAGCCAGACATGGAGCTGAATGCACCGCTGTAAAGCTGGGAATATGTTATCCCCCTATGATACACAAGTGAGTTCCCTGTATAACTCAGCCTGCAGCCTTTATATGGTCACAGAACCCCTCAGTGACTTCTAATATCCTTATCATTTACAGTAGGGGGTACATTATCCCTTATAATACATGAGTGATACTCAGAGTTCCCTGTATAACTCAGCCTGCATCCTTGTGCCTTTATATGGTCACAGAACCCCTCAGTGACTTCTAATATCCTTATCATTTACAGTAGGGGGTACATTATCCCTTATAATACATGAGTGATACTCAGAATTCCCTGTATAACTCAGCCTGTAGCCTTGTGTCTTTATATGGTCACAGAACCCCTGAGTGACTTCTAATATCCTTATCATTTACAGTAGGGGGTACATTATCCCTTATAATACATGAGTGATACTCAGAGTTCCCTGTATAACTCAGCCTGCAGCCTTGTGCCTTTATATGGTCACAAAACCCCTTAGTGACTTCTAATATCCTTATCATTTACAGTACGCTGTCGGCCATATATTATGCCAATCCTGAATGCCGTCAAATATTCATCTAAACTCTGAATTTAAAGATAAGGAAATAGTTCAGCCTCTGCAGTCACGGATTAGCATATTATCATACTATACGAAGCAATCTCTGCCTGTGCTTAATGTTCCATAAGTGTTATTTCCATTAGAATGATGAAGTGCAGCTTGAACCAAAGGAGATATGAACATGCATGCTAAAATATGATCTCATGGTTGAAATAAAAATGGGATATGAAATTCAGCGCTGCTTATATTTATACCATTATTCCAAGACAAACAAGCTTTGTTCTTTAAGGGGCATATTTATTATGCTGTGTTAAACGGAAATTCGCTGAAAAAACAGTGTAAAAAAGCTGTGTAAAATATTGCATGGTGTTTGTAATTTTAGACCATGCGAACGCCAGATATTTCTTTTTAGTTATTTCACATTGCGTCCGGCGGAAGTCACTCTAAGAAAAAACGTGTAAAAAGTTTGCACCGTTTTTTACACGGCAAAGCCTGGCGATATGTGGTGTATTGTCCCGCCGTTTTTTATACAGCTTACTGTAATTAATATGTCCCTAAGTGTTTTGGGAAGGGGGTAAATATGCATACAGTAGAGGGGTTATTTACTAAACTCTGAATGCCAAAAACCCAAAAAATTTGTGGTTTTTTTAGTATAAAATCCAAATTTTTAGTAGAAAGAAAATCACAAATTTTTCAAAATTTATTATACCCAGAGGATAGAAGAAGTCAGAATCCGAAAATCCGGCATCTCAGACCTGCCGAGGTTGCATATAAGTCAATGGGAGAAGTCTCAAAGATTTTGTAATCTGCGCTGGGTTTTGTGCAATAATACGAATATTTCGGGGTTTTTGGGCAACAATCCGAAAAAAATCTGAGTTTTCGGGTGGAAATTCCGAAAAATTTGTATTTTCCACTTTTTTTGGGGGATTTTCTCCCGCAAACAAAATTTTTGGGCAAGTGTATTAATAAATAAGCCGGATTTGGTCTGAGTTTTTTTCAGAAAATATTGAGATAAATTCAGACTTTGGTAAATAAATATGTGTGTGTGTTATCAAGGGACCTCCAAAACATTGGCTTTTAGGGGTAAGAATATTTACCTAAAGGGACCTTTCCAGGGCTGAGTTTCTATCCTACACCTTGAAAAGGAGATCAAGTTAAAAAGGAGGGACATCCAATTTCTGGTCTGGAGTGTGTGAAGCCGCTTTGCGATTTCAGCAAATTATCTCATCCCAAATTATCACTCCTGCTCCACCTCACTCTTCTAAAGAAACCTTATATCACCCACCCATGCTGCTTTAACCCTTATATTCTAATACGATTAACTATTTTCCCATCTTCTGTTTTAAATGCTTTAGCATATATTGCTGTTAGAATTAGGGATGCACCAAATCCACTATTTTGGATTCGGCCGAACCCTCGAATCCTTTGCGAAAGATTCAGCTGAATACCGAACCCTAATTTGCAAATTAGGGGTGGTAAGGAGAAAACATTTTTTTACTTCCTTGTTTTGTGACAAAAAGTCACACGATTTCCCTACCCCTAATTTGCATATGCAAATTAGGATTCCGTTTCGGTTCGGCAGGGAATCCTGCTAAAAAGGTCAAATCCTGGTCGAATCCTGAACCGAGTGCTGGATTCGCTGCATCCCTAGTTAGAATAGTGTTGAATGACCAGCAAGTATGTCTTCCAAATCTAAAAAGTTCATTTAGAGCACTGTGTCTTTTCTGGAGGTTTGCATGGTTAATTGCAAAAATACATGTAAGAGAAGCCAAACCACCAGCCAAGAGGTGTGTGGAGGCTTACAGCAGGCCTGTGGTTCTCAAACTATGGAGCTAACTTCTCTAGGCTGGTTGAAAAAATCACGCCAGCCTAAAAGCCATTTACTGTATGTCTGGATTTGAGGGTGGCTGCTTATTTACAGTTTTGGATATCCCTAGAACTATAGGAAAGTGACAACCATGTTTTCATATACTGTTTATAGGAAACATGAAACCAAAAGACATGACTAGGGGATAAGGGCAATAAAACATGGACTATTTTAAAGGCTGCTTGTTGTGGCAGTTTGCAACCTACATTTATGGTTATCAGCCCAGAACAGCTGGAAACTGTAGTCCTGCAACATCTACAGTGGGGGTCTCCAACCTCTCTTACCCATGAGCCACATTCAAATGTAAAAAGAGTTAGGGAGCAACACAAGTAGGAAAAATGCTTCTGGATGGTGCAAAATAAGTGCTGTGATGGGACATTCATTAGGCCCTATGTGGATTGGCAGTACACCTGCTTTTTATGCAACCTAAACTTGTCTCAAAACTAGGATTTCAAAAATAAGTTCCTTCTTTGAGACCACTGAGAGCAGCATCCAAGGGGTTGGTGAGCAACATGTTGCAGATGAGCCACTGGTTGAGGATCACTGATCTAGAAGGTGAAATGTTGCATTTAAAAAAAAAGCAGAAAATTGCTGCTCAAACCAGAGGTAACAATATACAGCAAAGATGTTCATCTGTGAGAACATATTCATTTTCATTGTCCCATTGTTTCACCTCCCCCTTTCAATCAGGAGGCACGATGCCAAGCATAATCAAGAAACTGTTCCTCAAGAGAAAAACTTCTATCTTCTCTTTAGATTCCAATTTATTGTAAAATCAACTTCCATTTGGCTCTGATGCTTACTAACCTCCAGAAAGTTCCTAGCTCTTACCCAGAAATGTTCATTTATTTTGTTGTGTGATACTCTGATGGCTTATTTTCCCATAGCTGTTCTTAATTCTAATATCCGTTTAAACAAAGCAAGGTGCATGCAATTAATAGTAGCCAAATTGTAACCTGCATTAAAGAGGTGTCCACATTTGCACGCAGCCTCTTCTATTGTATTGCATATAATACATATAAAATAGGGATAATGGGATCCCCACCCCCCAAGCAGCGCTGCTTATTTTAAATGGTTTTAGCATTTTGGCATGGTGATAATAAATATTGCTTTTTAACTTTACCTGAATGGCCCTGGCTATCTAGTATCGTTTATTTTGCATTTAGAGGCTAAGTCCCATATTGGTGTGGGTAAATATGTTCTTAATTCTACTATTTGGCCAAAAGTATTTGGAATTGTGCCTCGTGTATTTTGAAGATTTTGAATCAGGCCTGGCTAGCAGTTGCCATTATTTTCAAAAATTTTCACTTGGGTTGAGGATAGATCCCTGGGCAGGCCAGTCAAGTTCTTGCGGACCTATTGTGTATGGACCATATTTTGATAATGTAGATATTATTGTATGGAAAAATAAATGCACCTTCCCCAAGCTGATGCACAAAGTAGGAAGCAAGGACAGAATTGTACTCTGAAGCCTTAAGATTTAATATGAACTGGAAAGCTGCTCAGTCCCAAAAGTCTTTTTTACAAATGGGTTGCTACTTAAAGGGCATGTAAAGGCAAAAATGAAAATGAAAAAGAAACCTATCTCCAATATACTTTAATTAAAAAATGTGTACCATTTTTATAAGAAACCTGACTGTATGCAGTGAAATTCTCCCTTCATTTACTGCTGTGGATAGGAATTGTCAGATGGTCCCTAACTGCTGAGCAGGGAAACAATCATACTTATGAACAGCAGGGGGAGCCCCCGCCTTACTTCCCAGCCATGCAGAACTCAAGCAGCTTTGTTTATGATGATCCCTAAGCAGCCCAGACCACACTGAGCATGTGCACAGTCTTAGTCTTGCAAAGATGTATAACAAAGTTACAAGATGGTGACCCCCTGTAGCCAACTTTGAAAGCATAAATTATTTGTTTGATTAGGCTTGTGGTGCAGTAAGTTCATGTTAATATTTAGTATACAAAATACAGCATTTCTAGCCTTATTCTATTTTAGACTTTACATGCCCTTTAATCTATCAAATGTAGCTATTGAGCCCCAAACTTTGAAACGCTCACCCTGTGAATACTGTGACCTGGGTGTGTAAACTCATGAATTAAACAACTTCTGAACAAGCTGAAACTTGAAGGGAAAAGCACTGACCCAATACATTGATTGGTGTGGGTGCATCGCCCCAAACCCTTAGCAGGAGGTGTCTGTGCAATAGTTGAAAAGTATCGGCAAGCACTCCGGATACCACTCTTTAGGTAAAAGGCAACTTTTATTTCAACAGATTAAAAACATCAAGTCCTGACGCGTTTTGAATCCTAAAATACATAGTCATAGGCATAAGTTAACATAAGCATCTAACGGATTTTTAAAACACAAATCGGGAAGTGACATCATTAATTCTGTAACAAGATGTTTTAGCTTAAACATTTATTAACCCTTTTAACACCGTGAAAAAGCCATAAATAACATTTTTTTAAAAAATATGCTGTTATGCATTTAACCCAGCCGAACTATAGCTTACTTACACCAGCCTTGTTTGAGCTCTTGAGTCCTACAGATAATTGTTGCAAAAAAGTTTTTACAATGTTAATCGTTATCCGTTATTGTATAAATTTTTATGTTTTGTCTATTAATACCTTCCCATTTGTTAACTAGTTATTTATCTTCCATGGAGTGGGAAATATACTTTACTCATTACAAAATCTCATTTAAGATAACATAAATTAAAACGCAGACCAATTGGAGCACTCTCATCTTATAACACACAAAATTCATTACCAAGGCAATATATATCATATATCTAAACCGGATGTGAATATTATTAATAAAAACCATATGAATAACGCGTGCCCAATTTCTTTTTCATCTTTTTTGAAATTTTTGTAAAAATGTACATGTAAACGTAAAACGTTTTTTTATGGCTTTTCTCACGGTGTTAAAAGGGTTGATAAATGTTTCAGCTAAAACACCTTGTTAAATATTTAATGATTCCCGATTTGTGTTTTAAAATGTTGTTAGATGCTTCTGTTAACTTATGCCTATGACTACGTATTTTAGGATACGAAACGCGTCAGGACTTGATGTTTTTAATCTGCTGAAATAAAATTTGCCTTTTACCTAAAGAGTGGCGTCCGGAGTGCTTGCCGATACTTTTTAGCCTTAAAATTTGCTTTGAATGAAACCAGAGGCACCTAGCCTAAGCTATGGAAAGCATCAACAGACATTATTCCTCCTCTATCATTCATTACCATCTGCATTATACATTCAAGCAAGTACCGTTCTCCTGATATTTTCAAAACCTAAACTTTGTCAGACTGCTGATGGTGCAATGCCACTGATCACTTCAGAGGACACATCTCCACTTCTCCACAATCCAACGGTAGGGACCTTCTTACAATTCCAGCCAACTCTTGCATTGCACATGCTGATGTTAGGTTTGTTTGCCTCTAACACTTCTCACTGGACCAATGGAAAGTTTTGCTATGAAACATGATGTTGATAGACCCATGACTGTTCCTTTACTGCTGGCAAATCGCTGTTATTTGATTCCACATTCAATTTTGTGTGACATAAGTTAAAACTTCCAGGAAGCTGATACATTGCCATATTATTTCTAGGAAAACCTTCATTTTGTATGCATTTCTACTTTCTCTCTCATTATCCCATTGCTGGGACTGTTTAGAAAACACACTCAAAGGTAAGATGTTATTTATAATTTCCCAATGTCAACAGCAAAGTCAAGCTGAAATCATATCTTTCAGATCACATATCTGCGGTATAGGTAATGTGCTGTATGATGGCAACCTGTATGAGTCCCAGATCAGATGACCCAGATAAGCAGGGTATCCTATTCATGCTAAAATGACTGGTATAAAACTGAGCTCATAGCTTATTTCGTTTCTTCACCTCAGTGTATTCATATCTATTGTATTAGCATTCTGTATCATCTGCACTGACAATTTTCATAAGCTGAAAAAATGTGGAATCATATACTGTAAGTCTACAATGATTAGCTAACCCAAGTCTTGGGACAATTGACTTCTCTACATTTGTGACATTACTAGTCTTACCGGCCCCATAAAGTTCAATCTCCTTAGTTAAAGTTGTGGAACTTTATGATGCATCTTCCCATGTAATGTAGGACCTAAATTCCAAACTAATTTACATTTTGTTCAAATGTAAATTTCAAATTGTATGTAAGTTTGCTTTGGTTGACTGGTCATCCAGTGGAATATGTTGCTAGTATTTAGGTTTTCCTTTAAAGGGATTCTATCATGATTTTTATGGTGTAGTTTTTATTTCTTAATTACAGTGTTTTCTCCAATATAAAATTTTATTCCTGAACCAGCAAGTGTATTTTTTTTTATTTATAATATTGGTGTGTAGGTGCATCTCAGGTCATTTTGCCTGGTCATGTGCTTTCAGAAAGAGCCAGCACTTTAGGATGGAACTGCTTTCTGACAGGCTGTTGTTTCTCCTTCTCAATGTAACTGAATGTGTCGCAGTGGGACCTGGATTTTACTATTCAGTGCTGTTCTTACAGTATATCTACCAGGCAGCTGTTATCTTGTGTTAGGGAGCTGCTACCTTCCCATTGTTCTATTGTTAGGCTGCTGGGGGAAAAGGGATGGGGTGATATCACTCCAACTTGCAGTACAGTAGTGATGTGCGCGCCGGGCTGATACCTGTGGGACCCGGGCGGGTTCAGGCCGACCTCGACCTCATGTGCAGGTTAAGCTCTTCTCCTGCTCTCCCCGCCCACTACCTTCAAATGCCAGCTTCTGACTTTGGGTCCTGGTTTATAGTTGCGCGACTGCTCACCCCGCCCCTTTTGTGATGTTATCGGGTTGGCGCGGGTCTATAAAAGGAGCCCGGAAGTCAGATACGGATGGGCGCGGGCTGAGGGGGGGTGGGTTAGAGTTGGGTGCGGGTCGAGAAAAACCCGACCCGCACATCACTACAGTACAGCAGTAAAGAGTGACTGAAGTTTATCAGAGCACAAGTCACATGACTGGGGCAGTTGGGAAACTGACAATATATCTAGCCACATGTCAGATTTCATAATTAAATATGAAAAATGTGTTTGCTCTTTTGAAAAACGGATTTCAGTGCAGAATTGTGCTGGAGCAGCACTATAAACGTATGCATTTTGAAAAAAACATGTTTTCCCATGAGAGTATCCCTTTACGTTAACCAGGAAGCTTTATTTTACCATGGAGACAGAAGCAAAGAGCTGAGTAACACTGTGAAACAAGCACATCTAACAATTCAAAGTCTAAAAAGTAGAAATATTCTAGTATTGGCTTCCTGTGATTCTCTCTTTTTCTCTTTATGGCGAGTAGTTGGAGTACAGAGTTGTCAAAGTTGATCCACACATCTCCCACATCTCTCACAATGCCTCAAACTTTATTCCAGGTCCATCAAAAGTGGTCCATCGAAACACGTCCATCAAAAGCAGTCTCTCAATATAACAAAGTAAGTTATGTTATATTAAGAGACTGCTTTTAATAGAAATAGACACAAGTCCATAAGTATTGACATTACAGGCGTTTTGACTTCTACAGCCTCAATCCACTACCCTGATTCTGTCCATTGGCAAACTCCTTGGCTACTGAACCCATCCTACTATTCCTTGGTGGCCTTTCTAGCTACCCTACACCTTTCTCTTAGTCTTAGAACAAGTTCTAACATGAGCTAATCCTCATGTAGCTCGTTCTCTCATTCATGGTGATTCCTTCTCCTCAACTTCCATAGGAATGTTCTCCTATATCAGGGTCCTTATATTTTAATGAGGCCCTGCCTCTGTCCTCTATGTTATAGAGGGCTGGCACCCCGTCCCTTTTCAACACCAGGCAATAAACACCTGATACACATGGGATGCTGAATCATCCCACCTACCACTATGGAAGGATTAACCATTATTCCCCCTACACATGCCATGGAAAGAACCACTGGTAAAATAAATCTTACAGATTTTTATTCTTTTTAAACTAGACTTGTGTTTCTTTCCAAAAGAGCTAATAAGATAGAAAAAAAGAAAAGAAAAATATTTCCTGGATTATTAACCAACCCTGTGCTCGACGGAACTCTTGCCAAGAAAAAAAAAGAGCAGAAAATATTATTTCTGTGTTAAATCCTATGTAATAAGTAGTGACATGATACAACTTAGAGCAGTTAGTGGGAATCGGACCACGCTTCTTTATATTACAAAAGAACACTAAGAATAATTCCCAAACTCTCTCATCTCTCTGCATGCTTGTTTGGGTTTAATATAGCCTGCATGTACTTGGGACGTTTCACTAAAACTTCAAGTATTCTGCCCGGGATTCTCATCAAAGGGTATGATCTTTGGCTTCAACTCCCCAGCCATTTTTCTTTTATCAGAAATAAAATAGATCCAATGAATTTGAAAGTTAAGTTTATTCCACCTATGTCATGCATTTGCTATGCTTTCATAAATATCAAATATAGATATATTTTGTCAGGGAGCAAGGTTGCATTTAGTGACTAGTGATGGTCAAATTTATTCGCCAGGCGCGAATTGGCGGTGAATTTGTGCGATTCGCCGCCAGTGAATAAATTCGCAAAACGCCCGCGAAAATTCGCGGCAAAAATTTGCCGGCGTCAAAAAATTTTGCCGGCGTCAAATACAACAGGTGCCGGCGTCAAAAACGAGATGCTGGCGCCTGTTCACGAATTTTTCGCGGTTTCGCTAATTTTTCGGCGAAACAGCGCAAATTCGCCCATCACTATTAGTGACAGAAGATCTGAATTTAAGCATTATAGAGGAATCGTTCATTGGAATATATTCAGTTAGAGAAGGCAGTAAATCAAAAGGCAGCTACCATTGCTCCCAACTATTAAACAAAGTTATAAAGTTTACTGACTCATAGGCAGATTTATGAACATTCAAAGCTGCAAAAATTGCAAATTACAATTTGAGAATTTTCACGATTTATTAAGCAAAAAAACTGAAATATAAAGAAAAATGTCAGAAGTCAATGGGAGCTGCATTTTTTCAATTCAAATCTGTGATTTATTAGAAAGTCGTCAGTCTCATTAAAAGTAAAAGGTAGAATGTGATCTAACTGTAGAGTTCTGCAGCGGGTCGGGTACCCACGGGTTACCTGCAAAAAAAATTGAGGGTTGGCTTTTCAGGTGCGGGTATAGATGCTGGTCTGCAAGTTGCAGGTCGGGTTTCGGGTCTAAATTTCTTATCTTATGTTATATTGTCTATATTTTACTCAGTCTAAAATTTTACAAAATTTGTTTCTGCCCTGCCCACTTTTCATGATGTCACTTCCGGTTTGCAGCAACTTCTCCTGTTTGATGGTGGTCGGCGGGTTGCGGGTCGGGTTGCGGATAAGGCAGCTGCGGGTTCTGGTCGGGTCCTGGTCTTAGAAATTGGTTCCGGCAGGACTCTATCTCACTGTTTTACAGTTGGGTTTCTTATGCTTTTAAGTGATAGAGTTTCTAAGTTTTTACTTAAAGCAAACCTTCAAGATTTTCAAGTTTTTCTATTTTTAAAATAATTTTAAAAATGTTTAGTGACAACATTGCACTAAGGATCAATTATATTTTTCTGGGGTGACATTATCCTCAGCCCCTCACTATACATAATATACTTGGTGTGTCTGTACCCACCACATTCCACTGTATAATGTGCTTTTGGTGCCAGTATACATTGGTCTCAATTGTTTATGCACTTGGGGTGCTAGCACTGCTTCCCACTGTACAGTATAATGTTTTTGGGGTTCTAGCACCTTTCACTGAATAATGTGCTTGTGTTATTAGTGACTACTAATCTCACTGCATATAATGTGTTGGTGTTATTGCTTACTATTTCTCACTATATCTATAATGTGCCTGCAGTACCATTACCCTCTGCCCAATACTATGTAATGATCTTAGTGCCTACTGCCTCTTACCTTAAATACGGTGCTTGGGGTATCAGAAAGCCCTGCCCCCCACTAAATAATACTTGGGGTGCCATTTTCACGTCCCTCAATTTATAATGTGATTGGGGTGCCAAGGCCCACTGCTTCTCACTACATAATGTAGTTGGGGGTCACTTATTGTATAAAATTTGTTAAGGTGCTACTCTCATCATATAAACTCATCATATAATATGGCGGTGGTACCATAATAAATTCTTGCTTTTTAATGTGATGGTAATACCTAATTATCTCAAGGGCAGATTTATTGAGGGTCGAATTGGAAATTCAAGTTTTCTAAATTTTTTTTGTGGTCAAAACTCTCAAATTTGAATTGTGAATTAACCGAACTCGATTTAAATTTCGAGATTTATCAAACCTATACCCTGAGAATAATTCTAATTCAACTATTTGCCACCTTAAACCTGCCGAATTCTTGTATAAGTCAATGGGAGAGGTCAATTTGAAGATGTTATTAGCCTTCTTGACATTCGAGTTTTCGCGTTGTTAATATTCGTTCGAGTATAAGATATTTGATTTTTTTAAATACTCCCCCAATTGAAATTCGAGTAAATTTGAATTTATTAGAGTTAAAAAAAACTCACATTCGACCTTTGATTAATGGGTCTCCACGTGTATTACATGCTGAGGATGCCATTTCAATATGTATCCTCAATGTGTTTTTGGATATTATCAACTATATGGGGCCGATTCACTAACTTCGAGTGAAGGATTCGAAGTTAAAAAACTTCGAATTTCGAAGGTTTTTTTGGGCTACTTCCACCATCGAATGGGCTACTTCGACCTTCGACTACGACTATCGAAGGATTCGAAGTAAAAAGCGTTCGACTATTCGACCATTCGATAGTCGAAGTACTGTCTCTTTAAAAAAAACTTCGACCCACTAGTTCGCCATCTAAAAGCTACCGAAGTCAATGTTAGCCTATGGGGAAGGTCCCTATAGGCTTGCCTAACTTTTTTTGATCGAAGGATATTCCTTCAATCATTGGATTTAAATCCTTCGAATCGTTCGATCGAAGGAATAATCCTTCGATCGTTCGATCGTACTATCTGCGCTAAATCCTTCGACTTCGATATTCGAAGTCGAAGGATTTCAATTCCCAGTCGAATATCGAGGGTTAATTAACCCTCGATATTCGACCCTTAGTGAATCAGCCCCTTAACTTACTGTTTAAGACATTATAGTATGGTTACTACATATCTTAAACAGGGATTATTTATTAGAGGAATTTAACGCAGCCTTCCACAAAAATTCACTTTTATTTTCCCAGCTCTGGGATTACTTCATTCTGATTAGTAATGACCATTAAGGAATCAGTTGTAGATTTTCTATGAGTGTTTAAAGACACTAATGGCTTTTTGAATTCGATGATAACTCTAGAGGGCAAAGAAATAAAACTAGACATGACGTGAAACCAAATATGAACAAAGTGTTTTCAGAGTGGATTATAACATTCTTTATGCACCAAGGAGGAGGTCAGATTATACAACTGGCCTCCTGTTGCCACACTCTTACTTGCAAACAATTCTATCATTTCAGCTAAACAAAAGTCAGAGGAGAATATCAGAAGAAACACATACTGCTGAATGCAGAAAAAAACAATTACAATAGCTTGACATATAGTTTGTCGTGAGCGACTGCACGTACAGTATGTCTTGTTTGTTTTTGTCCACAAACACGGATGGCCAGGCAGCCTTTGGCTTGGGGCAAAACAAAATAAAGTGGCCCCTAGAGGAATGCCCTTGGCCCACCCATCAACTCTCTATTAAAATCCCCTTGGGTATATGAGTAGTTAATCATGTTCGTTATGTTCCTAAAAAATGCAGAACCTACAAAACACACCCACCCACGTGGATGTTTTTTCTCAAATTTCTCAATTTGTGTATTTTTTATTTCTCTAAAAAGTCCACATTTAGTAAAAGCAGTTGAGGTCCCATAGAAGTCAATGAGAGCTGCACTGATCCTATTGGAAATTTAGGGGGTTATTTATCAAAGTCCAATTTTATCTCAACATTTTCTGCTACAAAGGCCGATCAAATCTGCTCCGGTTTTTTACACTTATTTATTATTACATTTTCCCAAAATTTTGCTTCCGATTTTCAAGATTTTTTTCCGATTTCTTATGCTTTTTTTGCCAAAAACGTATTGCATAAAACCCAGTCATCGAAACTTCTCACATTGACTTATATGCAACCTCAACAGGTCTGATTTTCTAATTCAGACTTTTCCATCCTCAGGGTTTAATAAATTCTGAAAAATTTGTGATTTTTTAAAAATATTTTCTGGATTTTTTTACAGGATGTTTGCATTCGGAGTTTAGTAAATAACCCCCTTATTTTAGTTCAGACTACTAGAGGTTTTACAGTTGGATTTTTTTTATCACTTGTAATTTTAGAGATAGTCTTTTTTTTATTGTTCAGCCCTTTTTTACATTTGTACCTTTTATATTAAGATATTTTAATAATGTTCATGGCATTCATTTTAGAGAAATATGGAGGAATGTAATAACATTTGCAAACACTTTAGCGAACATTAGCGACCATGTTTGACTGGCTGATTACAGACCTCATCGACTTGTCCGCAATGTTTGTGAACAAATAGCTTTTTGCGTAATGTATGTAATAAAATTTTGCAATCGTAAAGCGTTAGTTGCGACTAACTTAATTCTGGTCTCAAAAAGCACTAATACCACTAAAATTCGACCTGTAATAAATGGGCCTTTATGAGAGCATTAAACATGCCATTGTCTTTTATAGACTATGATCCAAAAAGGACTTTCACATTTGCTCCAAATCAGCTGATCAAATTTGTAAAAAGATGATCCAATGGCCGACATGAGACAAAACAGACACAAATGGATGGATGAATTTTTAGCAATTTAATTCTCAGATAACGAATGGTCCCAACAACCCAACTAAGCATAAATATCTACTCAACAGAAACCCAAATTATAAATTATTATAAATTATATCACCCTCCAATGGGACCCTACATGACATGGAGCACTGAGCCTCATTTACTTAAAATGTCACCATATCATGTTAATATATTCTTAAATCTTCTCCCTGTAAAACAATAAATGACTATTGTTTTTGACTTCTACTCTTGCATACTGTTCTTTATTGATATATCTTTTGTAGACGTTAATATGGGTTTTGATAAATCCTCAGCAAGAGCTTTTCACTTTGCCATGTCTTATCTTTAACAATATATTGTTGGCAAATATATTAATAGACTATTTATATCATAAAATTTCATTCTCCTAAACTGTTGCCAAAAAATCTGCAACTCGCAAAAGACTTTCCGGATTAGTTGGGCCCCCCGTAGGAGCGTGCAAGCCCAAGTGCTCATGACAGAAACTGAGCCAAAGCTGTGAAAAGACCCAAAGCCGTGAAAGGAGCCGAAGAAAACTGCCATCACCGAGGACAAGGAAGAAGAGTCTAAGGTAAGTTTCACTGAACAGCAGTGTTTTTTTTATTAAACCTCTGGCCACCAATGCTTTTTTTACATTTCCTATGGGGCACCTGACCACTATTGTTTTTGCACCTTGTATGGAGGGGCCTGGCCACCAATGGGGTTTTAAATTGTAGGGCGGGCTGGCCACCAGTGAAGTTTTTTAACTTTTATGGGGGGCCCTGGCCACTAATTGTTTTTTCTTGTAGGGGGACCAATGGGTTTTAGTGTTTATGTTTTAATGCTTATGTTTGTGTTTCTTTTTTATTGTGGGGTCTAGGGCGGGGCCTGTGGTGAAGGGTAAGGCTCAGAAAACGTTGTCATACAGGGCCCTGTGATTTCTGATGGGGCCCTGCATACCTGGACAAAGTACCTGTACCAATATTCCTGCTCCCTACAATAAGGGGCAGATTTATCAAAGGTCAAGGTGAATTTTTGAATGAAAAAAATATCAAAATTTCGAGCTATTTGTGGTGTACTTTGACTAGGAAATAATCCAAATTTTACTCGAATTTGAAAAAAAATTCAAAAATTTGAATATCGAAATTTATCAGGTTCCGTCTCTTTAAAAATTCGACTTTCACTATTTGCCTTCTAAAATCTGCTGAATTACTTATTTCGGTTGGTCTTTTTGAATTAGAATTTCAACGTTTTTTCAATTCGAAAGTCGACCTTGATAAATATGCCCCTTATTATCAACGCTGCCCAATGGATGAAATAACCAACCCATTATTGCAGAAATAATTGTATTGAGTTAAAGTGGCCATACACGGAGAGATCCGAGCGGATCTCTCTCCGATATGCCCACCTTGTGGGCAATATCGGGTTGATCCGATCGTGGGCCTTAGGGCCCAACGATCGGATCCTAGGGAACAGGCGGTCGGATCGCGGGACCGCATCAACGAACAGATGTGGCCGCGATCCAATGGGATTTTTAGTCCCATCCGATGGAGATCTGACCCGTCGGGGGCCCCCCATATACGGGCCAATAAGCTGCCGACTCGGTCTGTCAGCAGCTTTTATCGGCCCGTGTATGGCCACCTTTACATGCTTTTTATCCCCTCAATCAAAATCTCATGAATATGCTCTTTAGTTTTATGTATTTTTTTGCCATGTAAGTATGGACATCTTAAGTCTGCCCGTCAGTACTGTCCAACATACATGTGCTGAAAAACATGCAAAACTTAGGAACAAATGTTTTTTTTAATATTTTACATTTTTTACCACAATCAAATTTATAAAAGAAAGTCAAACTTTGAAAATAAAATTATGCCAATTAAAACCTGCTGAGATTCAATAAAAGTCAACAGGAAACTTGTATTTATCATTCAATTGATATTTGAGTTTTTTAGCCCAATTTTTAGGCCAGCCATTATTATTCAGCCTCTTTGAAAATCAATGGGAAAATAGCGATTGATTTTTTTTTCTTTTCAAATTGGGATGAAACCATTCAATATTTTACATGGATATGCGCCCAATTGCTGATTAATAAAAAGCCATTGTGGGAAGTACCCAGATTGGATTTTTTCTTGATTAAAATTTTGGTAATATGCTTTTATTAGGCATGGTTATCTTAACTCTGCATGGGAGAGTCTCCACAATTTCATTAGGATCAGGCTTTCACATATATTTTTTAATGCAGATGGTCTGATAAATTACCACTTTTATTCATTCTGTTAAAGGAAAACTAAACCCAGAAATGACTTTGTGATGAGTACGCAATGAGAGCCAGGAACTGCTATAAAACAGAATTTTCAGTACAAATGTCATTTAAACATTTAGAGGGTTAAGTCCGAATACTAAAACTCGAAAAATTATTTTTTTAGTGGGAAAAAAAACTTGAATTTTTCAAGATTTATTATACCTCGATGCTGCAAAAAGTCTGAATCTGTAAATCTGCCACCTCAGACCTGCCTAGGTTGTGTATAACTCAATTGGAGAGGTCCCTATCCTATTTGGAAGTTTCTTTGGTCAGCATTGGAATTAGCCCAAAAATCTGACTATTTCTGGCTTTTCTGGAAAAAATCTGAAAAATATGTGAATTTCGGGAAAAGCCAGAAAAAATCTAGTGATTCTGGGAAAAATTGTACAATTCATGTTTTCACTCGATTTTATCGAGTTTCCCCCCAATCTGATTAAATCAAGCTTTTTTTTAATAATTAATAAGGTCAAATCGTGTTTTCTAGTTTGCTCTGATTTTTTTAATTTAAATAATCAGAAAAATTCAGATTTTGATCAATAACTCTCAGTTTTCTGTAAGGCTGAACAATTATTTTTTTTAACAAAATGATTTCCATAATTGCAGGATAGTTTGAAAACTCTTTTATTTGTGTTTAGATTTTCTTTAAAAATAATCTTTTGAAAATTACTTTTTAAAAGCAATGCAGGAAACTGGTAATCGCCCATGTTGTTACCGTACACACATAAACAGAATATAGGCAGAAATAAAGCCCTTTCTATTTGGATGGACATTTCAGAAACACCCAGAAAGAATCGTTTTGACAGAGAACATAGTTTCACCCACAATAAAAGGCTCGTAAAGTGGTTGATTGTTATTTTTTTGGTGCTACATTTCACTATGAGATCATTAAAAGTTTAATCTTTCAGCAGATAATATTTGAGTTTGGAGTCAGTGTTTTCACAGATTTGCGGGTCAAACTGCTGCCATAAATTATCATATTATCATGTCAAAACATTTTTAACTAACATTGTACTTGCCACAGTCGCATTAGTGGTTTTACAGGAATGTTAATAGTTGACTATTACCAACTGTCAAAGTGCATTAGGATTTATTAAAGTTCTATTAATTTGCGTTCTTAAATTACTCTAAGTGCAGCTGAGTTCAACAGTCTATTAAAGGCTCTGGGGTTGTGAATGGTAGACCATGTCTGCACTTTGGGCACTACAAGCAAAATAAAAAAAAAATATGTTTTTAAATACAGTGATTTCCAAATTTGTTTCTACTTTAGTTATTATTTTAAAGTGAAGCTCTGAAAGATCTGGCTTACAGACCGGCCTGTGTTCTTGACATATTGTGAACTGGATTTAACCCTACGACATCATAAACCAAAGAAGGGAAAAAAAATCCCTCAGCCTTGGCTTTCCGCTCAATAAACACTTGAACTTTTTCTGAAATATCAAATAAGTGAGAGAAAGGGCGACACAAATCTGTATTTTGGAATCTTATGAGCAGTAGAAGAATTTACCTTTAATATCAAACCTACTCGAACGCCCTGGTCATAAAATAAATATGAATGGGAAAAAAAGAAAAATGCAAAATTGTTAAAACTAGGGGGTCAAGACTGTTCTTGTGCTGGTTGTTAATAGAGAAATTCAAGCATTAAATATGTTTATACAGGTATTGGATCTTTTAGCTAGAAAGCTACGAATTACGGAATGGCCGTATCCCAATTATGTCCAATCAAATAATGCAAATTTTTTAGAATAATTACATTTTTCTCTTTAATAACAAAACAGTAGCTGGTATATGATCCCAACTCAATTATAATTTATCCTTATTGGAGCCAAAACCAATTTATTGGGATTATTTACATTTACACGTTTACATGATTTTCTAGTAGATTTAGGTTATGAACATCCAAATTAAGAAAAAATCCATTATCTGAAAAACACCAGGTTCTAGGATGGATAACAGGTCCCATACCTGTAGAAATATTTTTTTTTAGTTTTTAGCATAATTTTAAATAACATTTTCTTTAACATTTCTTTGGGGTACCAAGTTAAATGTAAAAGCACTGTATTGTACCAGGGGCCAATCTGTCCCGAGACCATTGGAGAGGAACACAGAGGAATATTGCTAGCCTGGTTGGGACTGGTTAGGTCCTGTATTTAAAAAAAAAAAAGAAAATCCCAAATCTGGTTAAAATTACCTTGGTTGACTTTTTTTTGCAAAAGGAGCAAAAGCAGCAGCAGCAGTAATGGCCCTGGGTGGCTAAATGTTAGATTTCACACAAAGTTTTGCCATTTTTTTATATTTTTTTACATTCCTTCTTGCATGGACAATTAATTGTTTCATTGATGATGCATTTCAGGTACTTGTTATTTTATGGGGGTTATTTATCAAAGGTCGAATTTTAGAGTTATACAAATTTTTTTAACTGTAATAAACTCGAATGTACTCACAATGCGAATGGCAGGTTATTTATGAAAAAACTTGAACGTCTAAAATTCGATCTAATAGGAACGACCCGAAAATTTGAATAGTGTTTTCCCCCGAAAAAAACTCAAATGTCAGGAAGGCTATTAACATCTTCAAATGGTTCAACGGACCTCTGCCGTTGACTTGTACATGAACTCGGTAGGTTTTAGCTAGCAAAGTATCGAATTAGAGCTGTTTCCAGGGTTGAGGTTTTATAAATCTCATATTCGAATTCGAGTTGGTGGTTTTGAACTTGAAATTGTTAGTTTTGACAAAAAAAATATTTGAAAAGTCAAATTTGGACTATTTAATCTATTTTTGGCATATTTATCTAGGTCCAAATTTGAAAATCTTTGAAATTCGAATTCAAAAAGACCAACTGAAATTAAGTCAAAGTTTTTTTTGGCCGAATAGTTTCATTTTCGATCGAATACGAATTATATGAATCGAAGTAATAGCGCATTAGATTGAATTCGAATCCAAGTTTTTTCCAAAAAAAAATAGATTTCTCAAAGTCCACCAATTGACTCCAAATAGGTTTTAGGAGGCCCCCATAGGCTAAAACAGCAATTTGGCAGGTTTTAGAAGATGAATGGTGTAAGTCACATTTTTAAAGAGAAAGTATATGATAAATTTCGATATTCAAATTTTCTATATTTTTTTTCAAAATTGAATTGAATTTGGACTATTCCCTAGTCAAAGTACACCAAGGGGGTTATTTACTAAACTCCAAATGCAAAAATCATGAAAAATTCTTGATTTTTTTAATAAAACCGGACTTTTAAAAAAATCATGATTTTTTCTGAATTTATCAAAGCCCAAGGAGGGAAAAGTCTGAATCTGAAAATCCGGCATCTCAGACCTTTCAAGGTTGCAAATAAGCCAATGGCAAACAAAATTTTCCGGAAAGTGTATTAATAAACAAGCCCAAAAAACCTGTGCAGATTTGGTCAGAGTTTTTTCAGAAAATATTGAGAAATACGGACTTTGCCCATTTTTTATTACTGAAAATGAACTTAATCTAATCTTGGAGTTAGTATTATTTACTGGCTTTTTTCAGAAAATATTGAGATAAATTCGGACTTTGATAAATAAACCCCTAAAAATAGCTTGGAATTCAAATTTTTTGAAATCGAAAATTCACCTTGACCTTTGATAAATCTGCCCCTAATATAGGCAGATAAACTTGCCCATTTTTCTTACTGAAAATTAACTTAACCTAATCTTGGGCTTAGTATTATTTACTGGCTTTGTCGCTGTAATTTTCTTAATTGGGGCAGCTTTCCTGCATTGCCAGGGTCTCCATCAATTTTTACAAAAAGCTCAAAAGCTGTTACCATAGGCCTTCTTAGGCAATGAACTCCCTCTTGGGCCAGGCCAAGGGCAAATGCCCAGCTCTAAAGCAGTTCATACATTCCTATGTTAATGTAGTTTTGGTTTCTGATAGCTTTCATTAAGTTTGTTTAGAGCAGAACGTCTCTTGGATAACGTTCTGTTTATCTGGAGAATGTTGGAACACCTTCTGCCTTTGTCCAACTCCTGGAACAGTCTTATCGGTCTGTAAAATAAACCACTTCTTTCCCTTAAAGAAATGTTTTGTTTTATTGCCTGCTCGGTCTCAGCTTAGTTATAGTTTAAGTTACTGTTTATTTGAGTTTTAACATATTGGTGACTCGCGGCAGAATAGTCTTTACAAGATGTTCACAAGGTTTATTTTCTTTTTACAGTCTCTGAACAAGTCACATTATAGACATTACATAGTTATGAGTACATAACTATTGCAGCTGATACAGCAGACAGCAGTAGGAATTTGCCTGAAAAATTGTTCGACAAATGGCCCACAGCATGCTGGGATTTTATCATACAATCAATTCCATCTTTCTAGTTGAATTCCTTCTTTACAGGAGACACCTAGGGGGTTATTTATCCAAATCTGAAATTTTCTCACTATTTTCTGAAAGCCACTATGAACAAATCATACATTACAATACATTTTTAAGAAAATATTTTGTGTGGGAGAAGACTTGATAAAATCGTGAAAAAGTTTGAATTAAACTATTTTTTCGGATATGTCTCTGAAACCTGGTACTTTTTCAGATTTGATGCCTTTAACCTGTGAATTTCAGATTTGATGCCCAAAACAACAAAATCTTTGGATTATTGAACAAAACTCAGAGAAGATCAGAAATTGGAGTAATTTTTTATTCTGACTTCTAGGGGCAGATTTATCAAGCGTCGACTTGAAATTTCTAATTTTCAAATTAGAATTTTGAATTAAAATTTTCGAGTTTTGTTATGACCAAAACTGTCAAAATCGACTAGGGAATTGTTAAAATTCGATTTGAGGTTTTTTTTTTATTCGAAATTTATCATACACTGGCACTTCAAGAACACAAATTTAACTATTCACCACCTTAAACCTGCCAAATCGAGGTTTTTTCAGAGAAATTTGATTAAAATTGGATTCAAATTCCATTCGAGTTTGCGGGTCGATCCTATTCACACGAGTACAAAAAATTAGATTTTTAAATAAATTGCAGTTGGTCGAATTTCAAGTTCATGGGAGTTTAAAATAACTCCCATGAAGTCGAAATTCGACCCTTGATCTGTCCCTAAATAATAATAATAATAATTTGAGTTTTTTTTCTGGGAAGAAATTGTGTTTTTCTCGTTTAAAAGTCCGACCAAGAAAAAAATGGAAAATCAGGTTCAGCACCTGCTAACTCAATGAATGCCCATGGACTTTCCGTAACATTCATGTACTGTTTCATGTAGAATGTTTTGGTTGTAAAACGGAACCCCTATAATTCTCAAGTTCCAAAATGATATCCCTAATATTTAACTGCAGATCTTACATAAAGCACTAAGATCAGGGAGAAAAGCCTTACCTCCTACTTACTAAGAAGGGGCACAATATGACCAAGAAAATAAAATATTTAGGGGATTATTTATAAAAACCTGGTTGCGATTTTAAAGGGGAAAACACATTTTTCATGGAAAAAAAATGGAATTTTATTTAACATATCCCGATGCTGCTAACAGTCTGAATCCAAAAATACTCCAAAACATTCTATAATGGTCGGCACCCAACACCAGAACAAATGCCAAGCACCCTGGTCTCGGCTCGTGCTTCATCTGTAGTGTGACCGCCGTTGGCCTCGGGAGGAGCCCTCAGCTATTTGGATGCCACCAGGACTTAAACAAGAGGTGCAAGGCTATTGGTTCTGGATAGGCAGAGGGGCACAACTGTAAAACAAAGTCTTTGGGCAGAAGGTCGTAGTACAAGGCGTTAAGCAATAAAGTAGTCAGATCAGGCCGGGTCGAGGCAGGCAGAGAATAAGTGTAGTCAGGCAGGCAAAGGGTCAAACCAGGTAGCCAATCAGAAAGGATTTAGCAGAAGATGTAGTCTGTATTCAGGTAAGGGTCAAGATCCAGAGGTCAGAATAGTCAAAAAGCTAGGCAGGGGTCACAACAGGAATCAAAACAGATTTAGCTTAAAGTTCATAAGCACCAGGAACAAATCCTATCACGGGCAAGGTCTCACAGCCCTAATGAGCTTTAAATACAGTTAAAATTTGGCGCCATTGCGCTCTGGCATCATCACGCCTGCGCCTTTAAATGACGTGGAAGCGCGCGTCCAAGGAATCCAAGATGGCGCCGGACACGGATCGGCGTGGCGGGCGTCCCCGTCGCACCACTGGACCACCAGGGTAAGTATTATTCACTACACATTCATACAATTTCAATTTTTTTATGCTTTTATCAAGTCTTTTCCTGCACCAAATTTTTCGAGTTATTTTGTTATTAAATAAGGCAAAATTGTGTATGGAAGTTTGGTCGAAGTAGTTTTAATAAGGTAATAAGAAGATTTCAAGTCTTAGTAAATGTAAACCCCATCCACAAAAATGTAATCAGTGAAGAGCCTCTTTGAAATCTTTTGATAGCTGCCACTCTGGTTGTTAAAATATTAACAGTAAGGCTGCAGCATCCCATTAATCACTTAGAAATCCTTCTCCTCCTCCTCTAAACCACTGTGCCCCTCCCTCAGGAATTTACTTTGGCTATTGACTTATGAGCATGCTCAGTTCTTCTCAGCTCAGATTACTAAACACACCCTCTACTCTAACAGCCAATGAAGAGATAGCATTTCTGGTTCCCATAGAAACTCTGTCTGATCCTATTTTTTTCTCCCAACCCCCTCTCCTGAGCTCAGCTTAACCATTACAGTGCTCAACCCCAGCAGAATGTTTTATCAAAGTATTTTGTGCCTGTGTAACCCTGCATTCTCCATTGCATAAACTTTACAGCATACATGTCTCAATGTTACTGATGATTTGTCAGAGGAAAAATGGCGCCGGGTGAAAGCTGCTATTTGTATTAGGAAAATGTGATGGGTTGGAAAATGGAGGGGGTATATGTAATACAAATGATGTGGCTTGGGTGAGGAAGATACACCCATCTTATATACATGGTAGGAAAATGTAGGCTTTACATGTCCTTTAAAGGAGAAGGAAAGTCATCCTGCACTTGGGGGTGCCAAATATTAGGCACCCCCAAGTGATTGTTACATGAAACCCCGGGCAGGTGCTCCTATCAGCAGAAAACTGCACCGGCCTGGGGTTATACCAGTGAGCACCACGGAGCTTCTTTCTTCAGTAGAACGAAAAGCTGAACTTTAACTAAAAAGTCGGCTGTTTCGCTCAACTGCACATGCATTTGCCCCGGGAAATTTGAAGAAAAAAGAAGACGGAAGAGGATGCCTCCGTGGTGCTCACTGGAATAACCCCGGGCCGGTGCAGTTTTCTGCTGATAGGAGCACCTGCCTGGGGGTTTCAGGTAACTCAATATAATCACTTGGTTGATGCCTAACATTTGGCACCCCCAATTGCACCAAGCCTTTCCTTCTCCTTTAAGTTCACATTACTGTGTAATATATATCAATTTCATTGATTTTCTCTTTTATTTTCTCTATTTTTCTTTTATTTTTTCATCTTCTTTATATTAAACCTCTCTTTCCACAATAGCTGTGCCCATAACTGAAACCCATGACATCTTTGGCAGCTCACCCACAGCTTGCCTTCAACTCCAAAACACCCACAAACAAAATGCAGAGCTGATCATTTTGCAGCTGTAAATTGGTTTATTATTCATTGGTTTGCTCAAACCCTTTTCGTCTTTCTTTCCTTTTATCCAAACAATTTATTTTTTGACTTTGGGAAACTGTAGTCACAGGATGCAGACATCATGTAAACCTGACAATCTGTTTATATAATAGAGCTAAACCAGACAACCACTGACTAGTCCAGCTCAGGGCAACTGGTTGTCCTTTAGTTGTCAGTGGGTTGCTGAGACTTGCAGATCCCCCACACTGAGAGGAACTTTGTATTTCATACATAGGCCATTCTTTTTAAAAGAGCACTACTGGCGTATGCGTGAGACAACCAAGGTATCTGTACAATAAGACCAGACAGTAGATACTTATAAATTGTAGTGTACAGATGCAAGAAAGCATTTAGCACACGTTTTATGCAGAACAGAGATTGTTCATTATCCACATTAGTCCCTGTCGCAGTGAAGCTTACAATCTATGGTCACTATCACAAGGCCAATTTCATTGGAAGTTGATTAACCTGCCTGATGTTGGAGGAAACCCATACAGACATGGGTAGAACATACACCTTGCAGATAGAGCCCAGGGTGGAACTGAATTCAGGACCTCGGTGCTTGCAAGGCAGAATTTCTAACAACTGAACCACCAGGTTTCTACTTATCTGCAGAGACTCCATTGTTAACAGAAATTGGAAAAGAGGGTGCACACACCCGCTAATCCATAAGGAGACTCCCCATGTGGGTCTCCAAATCTCACTTATAGAAAATCAGGAAAGGATTGCACATTTAAAGAAACTTAACAATATATTTATTACATAAGAAAAAATGGAAAAAAAAGAAAAATATACAAAAATTGCAGAAATAAAAAGTGAGCGTTTCGACCCTATTGGTCTTCCTCAGGGGCACAAATAACTTTTTACTTTCTGTAATTTTTGTATATTTTTCTTATGTAATAAATATATTATTTAATTTCTTTAAATTAAGTGTACAATCCTATCCTGATTTTCCATTGTCACCAGAGATATTTAGGAGGCGCAACATGCAAGTATTACAGGGGAAATGCCAAGCTCCTTATGTACCTTCCAGGTAGGTAATGTAGGTAGTTTGCATTGAGAAAAAGAACCCAATGACCCAATGGAGCAAATTTACTAAAGAGTGAAGTGAACTGGTGAACATTAGACAGAAATCCAATCCGCAGGGACATCGCCAATTTACTAACAGGGTATAGGACAATTTGCTAGTGAACGAGTACATCGATAACACTTTCACACCATTCGACAGGGACATTTTAGCTCAGGCGAACAATTGTTACTCTGCAAATTCACTAAAGTGCGAATTTTCCATTACGTTTCCCCTTTCGCAAGAGTTTCCTTCGACAGGTTATAACTGGCGAACTGACAAAATAAAGCTACATCCTCCTCAATCTTATGTCAGTGACATCATATCTTGTACGCTGAAAAATGATAAAAAATTAAAATTAAAAATAAACTCTGGCGTTTTTTCATATTTTTGAGTGGGATTGTCTTTAAAAGTTGTGGTTGTTCAAAATGTTTGTTTTAACTTTTTTTTAACTATTTGAGGGGCATACAACATTTGTTGTAGGGTGGGCTCATGTCTAGGACAATAGAGGATCTCTTTTGTCTTCATTTTGCTTCCTTGGACATGTGTAGTTCGCTATGAAATGCTAGCGCTTACAAATTTTTGATAGCGAAACTTCGCCAGCGTTCGGCTGCCGAGACGCAACTTCGCATTTTTAGTGAATTAGTGTAGTGGTAGTGAATTTTCTCCTGATGAAGTTGCGCAAAGTGTGGCAAAGCCTTCCAAGGTGAAAATTCACCCTCAATGAGTCAATGATGAACAGAAGGTTTTTTTTTTTACTTAACTAATTAATTTGTAACCTAATGCTTGTCTTATATTTCTTATAATACAGGTATCTGGAAACCTGTTATCAAGAAACTACCGAATTACAGTAAGGCTGTCTCCCATAGACTCTATTTTATCCAAATAATCCAAATGTTTAAAAATGATTTCCTTTTTCTCTATAATAATAAAACAGTACCTTGTACTTGATCCAAACTAAGATACAATTAATCCTTATTGGAAGCAAAATCAGCCTATTGGGTTTATTTAATGTTTATATGATTTTCTAGTAGACTTAAGGTATGAAGATCCAAATTATGGAAAGATCCGTTATCTGGAAAACCCCATGTCCCCATGCACTCTGCATAACAGGTCTCTTAACTGTACTTTCAACTCTATTCAACGCTATGTTCCCAATAATCTGTTAGTTAAACATTTTAGAGGTTGTTTAGGATTCTGCCCCTTGTTACCAGATAGTGGGTTGTATCTAAAGCTGCAGGCAAGGTTGAAAAACCATCAAAAATGTTATTTCTCATAACATTTCTAAGACCGAAAATGCATGATGGGTAGGTAATAAGATTTCATTTAACTCCATGTGTACTTGTGAGAGAGGGATGTCAGGGAAACCTTCCATGCGTCCATGAATTCTACAGCAACTGTGGTGATTCCATCTGTCCATCCAGCAGTTTCTTTTGCCCTTAACTTATTTAACATCATTATAACAGACATGTGCTTTCTGAGTGAAAATGAAAACCAGTTATTCCCTCATTTCTGTGCCAGTGGGATTCACTGGAGAATAACACAGGCACGCAAGGCCAGGAATTTAAATTGTACACAGATTTTAATATAAGAAAATCAACTGGTTGAAGTTGCAATTTCTATCTCCAGAATGTTTTTGTTGTTGTTGCAGTTTTGGTTCCGTTGTACATACATTAGATATATGGAAGCATAAGCTAAATTTAGAATAAGAATAAGTGCTAGGAACACTATCAGGGTGCAAATTTCCCCCGTCTCAGTGATAATTCATGTGTCAGACTTACCGAACGGGGAAGGACCACGGATGGTGAGGAAGACAACCCTTACAGCTCCTCTACCAATACACCCTCCACTGGGAACAGAGGGAGATCAGTGAAGGTGTAGTATGGGAGCCTGAGATTCCTGGCAGGATGCGCCGGTCTGTGGAGGAGCAGGTCTTGTGTCTGTAGAGCAGTGATCCCCAACCAGTAGCTCGTGAGCAACATGTTGCTCTCCAACCCCTTGGATGTTGCTCCCAGTGGCCTCAAAGCAGGTGCTTATTTTTGAATTCCAGGCTTGGAGGCAAGTTTTGGTTGCATAAAAACCAGGTGCACTGCCAAACAGAGCCTCAATGTAGGTTGACAATCCACATAAGGGCTACCAAATGGCCAATCACAGCCCTTATTTGGCACCCTAAGAACATTTCTCATGCTAGTGTTGCTCCCCAACTCTGTTTACTTCTGAATGTTGCTCATGGGTTCAAAAGGTTGGGGATCCCTGCTGTAGAGGTATAGGAAGACGCAGGATTAGTTGCTGGAGTAGCTAAGAGTAGGGAGGACATCACAGGAACTAGTGCGGCAATCACCTTAGTGTCAGCTGCATGTAAATATTGAATTGTAGTCGGCAGATATGACGGTCAGCACAGATGACACAATAAAACGCTTCACTAGACTCACTGGTTGAGCAGACGGCGTCACGTTGATGGAAATATCACAGGAAGAGGGTTCCCAGGGTGACAGCTGGAGCGTAGTCGAGTAGGACAAAACTGGGTCGGCAGTGGTGATCAAAGTTCAGACGGTAGACAGGAGTCAAGGCAAGAAGGCGTAATCGATAACAGGCAAAAGTTTGGCAACAGGAAAACAAGTACAGGCAGGGTTCCAAGGGTTAATACAGCAGCGTAGTCAAAAGGCAAGCAGGTTTGGCAACAGGAGTTCAAATATCAAGCAGGGTTCCAAGGGTTAACACAGAAGCGTAGTCAAAGGCAAGCAGGTTTGGCAACAGGAGTTCAAATATCAAGCAGGGTTCCAAGGGTTAAGCAGGAGCGTAGTCAAACAGGCAGAAACGGGGTCAAAACCAAAGTTCAGGAATAATTAGAGTAACTTACTCAATTCAGCTAGGAAAACGATGTCCGAGCACTGGGAGAAACTCTGCGCCAACAGAAATAATGTCGTCTGCGTCAATACGCTGCGTCCAGCAAATCGCCCGCGCCAGCGTCATGGCACGCACGTTGTGACGTCACTGGAACGCATCGCGCCGAAGAGCCGCATCTCCCTGAAGACTGGTAAGTATCTGACATCATACTCAGGAATGTCGATCTGCACAAATGCACCTTAGCTTTAAAAGATTAAGTCCAGTAGATGCGGTTGTATTCTCTATTTATTTTCTCTGATATAGTCTTTTGTTGTTCCACATATTGTCATGCTTCTCTTAAATGGGGGTCTTAAATTTGTGGTTTAGTTACATAAAAGGCACAATGGAGCTTTGTGAAGTTGGGAAGCCAGCCTAGGATTCCATTAGGGGTTGCCTTCTTTATATTTTACTTAAGAGGTATGGCAATGCTTTAATGGAAGATGATCATAGACCCATAGACCCAAGATGTGTCATCTAAAGGGACCTGCTTCTCCACATATGTTCTGCTGTCATTCTCTCAATAAATTGGACCATTCCATATACAAAATTCTGTACATTTTAATGCCGGCTTCCTTGGCAGAAAGTTAGTCCTCAACTGATCTACCCATAGGTGCTGCACCATTAAGGATAAGGTAAAACATATGGCATTAGTACATAAATCTTCAAGGTTGAATTTAATAAACGTGTTTCCTTAAATCTGCAAGGGATTTAAATGTATAACCTTATTTTTATCTCTTACAGTGAAACACGGACAGAAATATAAACAACTGCCTGTGAATACATAGCTATCATTCTAGCAGAAGAATATTTGGCTGCCGATGATTCCCCCGGAGAGCCCCTCTAGGTATTTACCTCCCCTTGTTAACCGTCTTCATTTACCCAAGTCAAAAAGATGCCTAGAATGTGACTTTCCACTTAGAGAATCTAGCAATATCATTATTTTAGGCACATGATTGAATAAATATTCTATACAATCAGTTTTATTCTGTATTTAGGCAAAATTTTAGGAGAAACGAGTGGACGAAAACTTGCACATACTCTACATATATGATAAAACCATTGGGCAATAAGGCAGTACATTGCGGCTACCATTTTAAGACTTGCATCACTTCTGGCAAATTAGTGAAACACATTGAAGTCAATAGACGTCAAAACACTTTTGGCGCGCGACTATTTTGAAGCGAGTGACAATTTCTATAAGTACAACTTTTTTGTCCAAATGCATTAAAGTCAAAGGGCGTCTCAATTATTATTTTTTTGTCGCTGTGAATTTTTCACCAGTAAATTTCCGCTGCAGTTTCGCGAATTTATTCGCGGGCAGCGAAACTCAGAAAATTCACCGTAAATGCATGCCTAGTGAATTTATTCGACCATCACTATTTATGACCATTGACATGGATGGACCTGCTGCCTCAATTGTAATAAAACAAGCTCATCACCGTGCAAAAACTTTTGCCTATAAAGTAATATTAAGTATTTACTGAGTACTGTAAGTAATGTAAAAAAGTTGCAAAGTTTGTACAGGCTGGGTACCTTATAGCACCAATCAAGTGTCTGCTTTCAAAAAAGGTGACCAGTAACTACTAATGTTGATACGTTATTAGATCTGGATCAAACTTTAAAACATCTACATTATTTTGCACCTATGGAAATGATTATACATTAGACTTTATTTATTAACACTCGCCAAATTTGCTAGGCAGTAACTCATGGCAACCAATCAGATGTTTGCTTCTATTGTTCTTCCTGCAGCTCAAAAAACATCTAATCATTGATTGTCTGCTATGGGTTACTGCCCAGCTGCATGTTTATAAATGAGCCCAATGTCATTTTGCATTTTTCCCTTAATTTCTATATTTGTGCCAAAATCCAGATGAAAAAAAAAAAGAATCAAACTTCAAATTTCTTTGTATTGTTCAGGAAATATAAGTGTAGCAACAACAATTGTCTCAGCCAGTGGCGTAACTACCGGGGGAGCAGGGGGTGCAATTGGGCCAGGGCCTGCACCCCCTCAGGGCCCCCCGGCAGTTCGCCAACAATGAATTCCGTGCAGTTCCGGGCGTACGGAGGGGCACGGCTGTGCATCCCGCGCCAGGGCCCGCCCCCCTCTAGTTACGTTACTGGTTTCAGCTATGGAAACATATGTCGGTCTGTGTTAACTGATGGCAATTAAAGATAAGTCAAGCAATGCCATAATGAAGATGGATCCCAAAGCAGGAGCTCAGTGAGTGTTTTGGAGACATGATATATACAAGAGATTAAAGGCGGGGAAGATCCTAGATTGTAGTGTTATGAGAGATTACTGGTGTACACATGCCAAGAAAGCAATAACTTGCTTTGTTTCACATGCCACCTTTACCTAAACTCTGTCCAAACAATTCTCTCACCATTCTTCTCTTTCTTCTCTCTCTGCAGCCTGTTTCTTGACAGCTACTTATCTTGTCAGTCCACTGGAACCTCTGCATTCACTATCCACGCAGATGGACTATGCCACTCTTTTAATTAATTCATTCTTGCTGGTTTGAATGTTTTTCTGTAAAGAGTTGAATGCTCACGTCATGTTTGTCTTGCATCACATTCATAATCTTGATCTTCAAAAACAAAAAATGTAATTGTCCTGGACAATACACTTACTCCAAAGGGACAAACTTCCTTTTGGAACCAATAAGGCAGGAATCTATTGGGTGCAATTAATGCACAAAGAACAGTAAGTGGTCACTATTGGTAAGTCATTAAGTCATGCCGATTATTGCTGACACATTTGCCACTGCATTAAACAGTTAGATTTTTCTGTTGCTTTGTTGCCACAGTTTGGGGAAGGCTCTCCATACAGAATAGGATTGCAGAGATGGGAGTGGAAAACCATGACTGTCCTGCAGAGAGCCCTGTCTGATCCAACTGAACACCTGTGAAAAGAACTGGAATGGCGATTGCAAGCCACACCTGATCCCCAACATCAGTGGCCAACTTCACGAATACTCTTGTGAAGTAAATCCCACCAACAACATAGAGAGTACAGGTGTTAGTTAATGGGCTGGGGCTTAAAAGCTCTCTGCTTTCTCACTAGAGCTTTTGAGTTAAAGGACATGTAAAGTCTAAAATAGAATAAGGCTAGAAATGCTGTATTTTGTATACTAAATATAAACATGAACTTACTGCACCACAAGCCTAATCAAACAAATAATTTATGCTTTCAAAGTTGGCTACAGGGGGTCACCATCTTGTAACTTTGTTATACATCTTTGCAAGACTAAGACTGTGCACATGCTCAGTGTGATCTGGGCTGCTTAGGGATCGTCATAAACAAAGCTGCTTGAGTTCTGCATGGCTGGGAAGTAAGGCGGGGGCTCCCCCTGCTGTTCATAAGTATGATTGTTTCCCTGCTCAGCAGTTAGGGACCGTCTGACAATTCCTATCCACAGCAGTAAATGAAGGGAGAATTTCACTGCATAAGTCAGGTTTCTTATAAAAACAGTACACATTTTTTAATTAAAGTATATTAGAGAAAGGTTTCTGTTTCATTAAAGAAAGCAAAAATGGGATTTAATTTTTTTGCCTTTACATGCCCTTTAAGGGTAAGTGCACTTTTGGTTTTACTACTCACAATGTTTCCTGGGGTGATAAACTAGGGTAACTGTAGCTCACCAGTAATGTTTTTTTAGTAGATTCTCCTGCAGGGGTATCCTGTGGCCACACCCCAAAATGACACGATCAAAGAATTGTAGTAGAATGCAGGACAAATCCAAGGCAGTAAACTTCGACTGCAAAGTGCTTTTATTGGGGAAAATGCTCCCCAATAAAAGCACTTTGCAGTCAGAGTTTACTGCGTTGGATTTGTCCTGCATTCTACTACACTTCTTTGACACTGTTTGCTGTGGGACTTGACTTTAAATGCACTACATACTTAGAATGCTAATGGATAGTGTAGGACTGATGTACAATCAGGGGTCTTGATGTGGCACGTGAGCCACAAAGGCAACCTGTACAGTGGCACTGGCAATTTTCTCTTTCCCTTTTGTGTATAAATATTTGCCTTTTGTTATCGTATAGCAACTGGTCAACTCCAGAATGTGGGTTAGACCGGGCTCTCAATGTGTAAAAGAAACGGATCCGCACACACACCGATTAGTGCAGTTGGGGATTATCCCCTTTTATTCAGCCACCAAACATCAACGTTTCGGGGGGGAACACCCACCCTTCATCAGGATACAATTATTTGTGCAGTCACCCATTTAAACCCAACTTCCCACGCCTTCTTTTCCCATCATGCAATTTGCCATAAAAATTGACCCTTATGTGGGATACAGGGAATTCGACCTATATGTTACATACAATAAAGCAATCAATTTGGTACGACAGTCCACAAAATGATCTTTTTCTTTCTCAAAGTGCCCATGTGCAATAATTATTATAAAATATGGTATCAAAACATTATTTTAAACAACTTTTTCTAAAAAACCACATACATTAAACACCATATTGCAAAAATCCATGTGTTGTATTATAATACCTTACTGCCCTTGGGATTTTCTAATAACCCTTGTTTTTATTCATTTCTTACAGATAAGAACTGCTGAATGATCACATATAATATTATGGGTTATTAGAAAATCCCAAGGGCAGTAAGGTATTATAATACAACACATGGATTTTTGCAATTTGGTGTTTAATGTATGTGGTTTTTTAGAAAAAGTTGTTTAAAATAATGTTTTGATACCATATTTTATAATAATTATTGCACATGGGCACTTTGAGAAAGAAAAAGATCATTTTGTGGACTGTCGTACCAAATTGATTGCTTTATTGTATGTAACATATAGGTCGAATTTCCTGTATCCCACATAAGGGTCAATTTTTATGGCAAATTGCATGATGGGAAAAGAAGGCGTGGGAAGTTGGGTTTAAATGGGTGACTGCACAAATAATTGTATCCTGATGAAGGGTGGGTGTTCCCCCCGAAACGTTGATGTTTGGTGGCTGAATAAAAGGGGATAATCCCCAACTGCACTAATCGGTGTGTGTGCGGATCCGTTTCTTTTACACATTGGTTGCTAAGGGACCCGGCCGGGTCAATGGAAGGAACGCACCACCAGCTTGCAGGATTGTGAACTACAGGTGTGCGGTAGGATAATTACATTGTTAGACCGGGCTCTGGCAATTTCTGTGTTTAATGTAGAGAGTAGAGGCTGTTTTAAGAGCAAAGAGAGCATCAACTTCATGTTTATACCCTTGGTTTGGAAATGAGCAGAGGTATTTCTACCCCCCATACTGCTCCCCTTCACCCCATGTGTTTACTTTTTGCAATTCTACAGGATCGCGGAGGGGACACATTGCGAGTGTGCGCTTTGCTCTAGAAGAGCCTAAATGTTGGTTTTACAATTCAGATCTCAATGTTACCAAGAGTGGCTTTTTGCCACCCCTATTTACCTGTAAGATACTGTTGCCTGAGGAAAATTTCACATCTTGCCTTGTAACAGGAGCCGCCAAGGAATAAGATATTGGACAGGCCATATAGTTTCACCTCAACTAATTGGGATGCCTTACAGGCTTCCATCAAAATACAGCTAGAGGAGCAGAATCAACCTTGTAGCTATGAGCTGGCACTTAATGAGTACTCCATCAAAGACAGAAGAGTAAAATAAATGGAGAGTACCTACTGTAGAGGTAGCTGTAATTGTTTCATCTTTACACACAGTCATAGTTCAGTATAGTTGTAAACACAAAATGCATAAGGCTGCCTCTGCAGTGTGTGCTAAATAAATCTACACTGATCTTACTCTTCTGCCTTTGATGGACGTCTCAATGGGGCAAATTCACTAAAAGGAGAATTTTCACCAGTGAACAATGCACCGCACTTCACGTCACTTGGTCAGGTGCAAGTTCGTTACCACTACGCTACTTCACTAAGTAGAATTTGCGTTTCAGCAGCCGAACGCTGGTGAAGTTTCACTAGCGTTAATTCGTCAGTGCGAGCATTTCACAAGCTTTCAGTTCTGCCTAGCGAAACTTTGTTAGTACACTTGCGCTTAGGTCAGTTTGAATAGGGAGGGTACATATAGGTCGTATATATGTCTTTATTAGAGATGTTGGTGCAAATGCTTGAAGTGGCCTCTTATTATTAAAAATGTCCAAGGAAGCAAAATAAAGACAAAAGAGATCCTCTAATGCCCTAGACATGAGCCCACCCTAAAACAAATGTGGCATGCCCCTCAAATTGGTTAAAAAAATTGTTTAACAGTTAGAACTTTTGAAGGCAATTCTGCTTTAAAATATGGAAATAAACCCTTTTTTTTTTAACTTTTAAGACTTTCCGGCACACAGGATATGATGTCACTGACATAAGATTGAGGAGGATGAAGCTTCATCTTATCAGTTGGCCAGGTCTAAGCTGGCGAAGGAAACTCTGGCGAAAAAGGTAACGTTCGCACTTTAGTGAATTTGTGGAGTAACGATCGTTCGATAGGACACAAAACTATGCTAGCGACGGTCTCTTTCTCTAGCGAATTGTCCTGTACGCCTGTTAGTAAATTGGCGATGTGCCAGCAGATGAGATTTCTGGCAAATTTACACTAGCGATGGCCACTTGGCCCTTTAGTAAATCTACTCCACTGAGTGCCTGCTCCTATCAACACAGTTCATTCCGTTTCCCTTATGTAAAGGCTCAGGGAACTGCACCTGGACCTCCAAGTGACCTTGCTGAGTTGTGGACATAGTTTGTTTTTGTTCCGTCCATCAAAATATAGTTTTCTTTACAACGCAAGACGTTTTCTACTGTTCAGAGTTTGTTAGAGGGAGTGAAAAGTAGGGAGTGCTATAAAGACCAGATTTATTTGAAATACATATCCATTTGGAGCGCCTGCTATTTCAACCGTAAAACCCTCACTTGAAAAAAATGAAAAAGTCAGAATACCGTTACCAGCACATATAAAAAAAGGAACAGGAAATTTATCCTGGAAGCGGTTTTCTTCCACTCCCTTCCTTTCTGTGCAATATAACGAAGGTTTTCTTGCCAAATTCATTACAAATTTTAATGTTGCAAACGCTTTGAGAATTCACTTTGACAATGAGAAAGAAATACAGAGCAAGCAAGAGAAGGGAGAAATAATGTGAGCTGCATATACCTGTGGTGCACCACAGCCACAATCTGCTAATTCATCTGTTATAAAACATGATCCAAAAAAAAAAAAAAGGCCTGTACAAGAAGCATCAGGGATTGTAATGTATTCCTGCGGCTGGATCTTACTTCATCGCTTGCTGGGTTTCTGGCAGACATTCTATCTAATGTGCTCCAGTGTCAATGTATCAAACTACTTTGTAAATAATAGAAAACCAATAAAAAAAGAAACAATATCTGAAAAGAATTCTCCACTTAGCAATTACAGAGCAACTACTAAACGACTTCTCATGTCGCACTTGCGTAACCACGTTCAGCCATTTCTTTCTTTTCTCCCTCAAAAGTTGTATATTTTCCTCATGGAAGAAGCCCAGAGAAGCCTTTTATTATTCTTTATTTTGTGAGAATTTCAGGTGATCCAGTGTCAGGCACAGATGGAGTGCGATTAAATGGAGCTGTTAGTCTCGGCACAGTGGAACCTGTTGCAAAAGGACATTATTGGCTGCAATTGAAAACCATTAAAAACCCCGTTCTGTAGGGCAGCAAGTTTTTTTTATCTATTGACTCACAATGGAGTTAATGCTACTTGTTTGCAATGGGTTGTTACTAGGCTGGTGTGAAAAGTTGCTGATTACTTAAAGAAGAACTAAAGCTTAACTAAAGAAGTAGCTAGAAATGTTGTACATAATATTTGGGGCTTCTGTACCAGCCCAAGGCAACCACAGCCCTTTAGCAGTAAAGATCTGTGTCTCCAAAGATGCCCCAGTAGCTCCCCATCTTCTTTTCTGCTGATTCACTGCACATGCTCTGTGCTGCTGTCACTTACTGAGCTTAGGGACCCACTCACAATATACAGTACTCATAGAATAGAAATGTCACAATATAAGGCTGATTAGTAATTAATACAGATAATTACTTCATGGCAGCACAGAAACCAGTGCAATTAGCATCAGAATCTAATAATCAGCCCTGTAGCATCAGCTTATATTACAGGGGAAGCTCATTTTCTGCTGGATAATTAGTGACGAGCCCTAAGCTTAGCTTCTCAACAGCTGCTCAGAGCCCACTGAGCATGTGAGTGTCACAGACACTTTCCAAGATGGTGACCCCCTGTGACAAGTTTGAAGTCCTGGATCATTGCTGCTATTGACAAGCTGAAACTTTAGGCTGGAGCAATGAGTTCAGTATATAAAATATGGCATTTTTAGACATATTCATTTTTAGAGTTTAGTTCTCCTTTAAATAAACATATGTGCCATTTCTGTTCTTGTTGGAATAGGCAGTTAACTTTTGAATTGATAGTGGCCGGCTTTTGTGCTGGACTGCCAAACCACTTCTATGGCTCCCAAGGGAGGGCCAGCCCCAGCGTTTAAATGTCACTTAAATAAGAATTCAGTCATTACCTTATGGTGTTGTTAAGTCAAAAATCAACATGTTTTTCCCATAAAGGAATAGCAATAATAAAAGGCTATAGCACAAAGGGAGTTTTATCTACCACTGCTTTCTGCTGGAAAAGTGTGGTGGGCAACTGCTCCTCTTCACCTGTCCTCACCCCATCTGATGTACATGGAGCAGACAGACCCCTTCACTGAGATGGTCTTTTAATTGCATCTGCTCTGAGGCTTGACTGTTACTGCACTGTGTGTTTTATCCCAGATGGCAGCAGAAGCAGTACGCATTTCAGTGTGTGCATGATGGGCCACCAATCCTGAATGTGAACTTTGGATACCAGTTGGTGCAAATATGGGGCATCCTGGAAATGTCAAATTGGGAGTTCACAGGCTGAGTTCAAACACACCAAAACGCAGTAGAAAAGCAGGATCCGAAGAATAGTCAATACACTGGGAAAGGTCAATACCCGGGAAATCCACAAAGGTAGGTATCAGGACACAGAAATACCGGAATCAATCAACTTGGAACACATGAGCTTGGAATACAGGTGCTAGGGATACAGGCACTTGGAACAAGAATGGCAAGTCTTGAAAGGAAAACACAATGACCAAGTGCCGGACAAGGGTCAGGGATGGGCTTATAAAGGGGACATAAATGGAAATGGGAAACACATGAGGGTAACGAGATGGGAGAAGACCAGGGAGGAGACATAATGGGAACAGGTAGAGTCAGGAACAGTTCAGGCAGAGATGAACAGTTCAGGACCAGCCCCAAGAGCCTCCAGTGGCTCACGAGGTAAGTGCAAGTGTCTCAGAACTGAAACACAAGAGTTCAAGTTTGGGCTGGTCCTGACACCTTCAGAGAAGGTTTATGAGGCCTACCTAGAAGAAATTGACACTGAATACCCGAGTGAGAAAATGTGAAATTAGAGTTGTAAATTCTTCTGATCTGCAGTTGAAGAATATAAAAATTAAGAAATTGCAGATTTCACCAATTTTTTTTTCATCTTTGCCTGTTTATAAAACTTATGATAAAATAATTTTAAGCCTGGAGTACACTTTCTGCAAAACAAAAATAATGGGATAAATTGAAATAAATGAGCCAAATTGTTAAAACGTGGAAAACTGTGGAAAAAAAACTATAAAAAGTTTTGAGTTTTTTTTCCACTAAAAATTCAGATTATATAGTAAAAAAAAACAATTTTTTTTAGAATTTTTAGCATTCAACTTTAATAAACAACCCCTTATATATCAACCAAATTTCAGCTTTTACAGGTACTGTATGGGATCTGTTATCCGGAAACCCATTATCCTGAAAGCTCCAAATTTTGAAATAATAGATTTTATCCAAATAATCCAATTTTTAAAAATGATTTCCCTTTTCGCTGTAATGATAAAACAGATCTGTGTACTAAATCCAAACTAAGATGTAATGAATCCTTATTGAAAGCAACATCAGCCTATTGGGCTTATTAATTGATGACATGATTTTCTAGTAGATTTAAGGCATGAAGATCCAAATTACAGAAAGATCGGTTATCAGGAAAACCCCAGGTCCCGAGCATTCTGGATAACAGGTATCAGTTTTCAGACTACAGGTAAGATTTGTCAAAGAGCAAATATTTTTTAAAAATTGCTACTAAGTTTATCAATTGAAAATTAGACTTTAATCAGTATTGCCATGAAAAGTAGTTTCCTTGCTGAAAATAGCTTTTAAAAACATTTTGAAATTACTTGCCAAACTTTTCACTTTGGTCAACTGATTAAATCTGCAGCAAGATCAGCCATCTATCAGTGTATGGCTGGAGCCCTTATACATAAAAATGGAATTGCAACTCATAGATGATTATTAATGACTCATAAAAGTACTTTTGATTGTGACATTACATGTTATATTACAAGGCCCCCGAGATGATGATTGGCAACTCGTTGCATATTTATATTGGGCTGAACATCCAAACTGTATCATGCAGAACCATAATTCATAGAGGTTTGTTTGCCAATTCCTTGAGCACCTGATTCTAATTAGTCCACTGGTTCTTCTAAGGGAACATAAGGTTCACTTCATGCTTTACTACTACTTGTTCTGTTCATAATTCTTTGCATTAAGTCTCATGGAATTTACAGTTATTTTGTTTTTATACTTTATATAGTGAATAAAGTACCCCCTCTTTTAAATTATAAGGATATTATAAGTTACCGAGGAGTTTCATGACCATATAAAAACACGAGGCTGAAGCCCAAGTGTTTTTATACAGGTCATGGAACTCCGAGGTAACTTCTAATATCCTCATATTTTGCAACTGGGGGTACTTTATTTTTTATAATACACAAGTTTCAGTAAGTCATGTGACAGAAATGACATCAGAACCGTTTATAACTGATGACATCAGAACTCACCGTTTATAACTGATGACATCAGAACTCACCGTTTATAACTGATGGCATCAGAACTCACCGTCTATAACTGATGACATCAGAACTCATTGTTTATAACTGATGACATCAGAACTCACCATTTATAACTGATGACATCAGAACTCACCGCTTATAACTGATGACATAAGAACTCACCGTTTATAACTGATGACATCAGAACTCACCGTTTATAACTGATGACATCAGAACTCACCGTTTATAACTGATGGCATCAGAACTCACCGTTTATAACTGATGACATCAGAACTCATTGTTTATAACTGATGACATCAGAACTCACCGTTTATAACTGATGACATCAGAACTCATTGTTTATAACTGATGACATCAGAACTCACCATTTATAACTGATGACATCAGAACTCACCGCTTATAACTGATGACATAAGAACTCACCGTTTATAACTGATGACATCAGAACTCACCGTTTATAAGTGATGACATCAGAACTCACCGTTTATAACTGATGACATCAGAACTCACCGTTTATAACTGATGACATCAGAACTCACCGTTTATAACTGATGACATCAGAACTCACCATTTATAAGGCTATCATGTACAAGATATTCATGGCTTTTGTGTATGATAATAACATTAGCTTGAAATAAAGAAGGCTCTAGAAATTAGAACATCTAAGTCTAAGACAAATATAAACAACATTAATGATATGAAATTATATATTAATGACACAATTACTTTGGTTTCACAGCCCTTAAAAATTAAGTGTAATAAAAAAGAAACTACATAAGCAACGATCTTTAATTCTATCAAGCACATTGTGGCTATTAAGATATCACAAACTATGTTGAGGCTTGACAAAAACAAGAGAGTACTTGAAACCAATCTCCTCCAACAATTATGTCTGCCGAGAATAAGATAAGTGATCACTTTCAGTCAAGGCTTGGCAGGCTCAACAACCAAACCCAATTAAAACCTTTTAAAAGCCTTATAACAAAATTTGCCCACATCCAAGTTTATACATGAAAATGCAGTTTGAGGGCCTCAAATTAATATTTAAACGGGTTCCAAAGTAAACCTGTTCAAATGCGATAAACAAATTCAATAATGTTTGCATTCTCTTTTTTGTCTCTCCAGGTGCATTTGGCAGTTTTCTTCTCCAATATTTGTGCGAATATTCTAACTGTATTGAATTTACTTGCACCAAAATATGGTCATGTAATCATTTCTGTAACTTGGAGTCCCTAAATATTTCTGAAAAATTGATCCTGATTATACATTTTGAAGCAGATTTATGAAGATTTAAATGTTTACATTTTTTTTCTAATTCAAGAAACTTTAAAGGGATTCTGTCACGGGAAAACATGTTTTTTCCCCAGAACGCATCAGTTAATTGTGCTGGCCAAGCAGAAATCAGTTTTTCAAAACACATTTTTTTTACATTTTATTTTGAAAGTTGACATGAGGCCAATTGATATTGTCCGTATCCAAAGTGCCCCTAGTCATGTGACATGTGCTCTCTTTACTGCTGCACTGCAAGTTGAAGTTATATCACCCCCCTCCCTTTCCCCTCCAGCAGACTAACAATGGCACAATGGGAAGGTAACCAGATAGCAGCTCCCTAACACAAGATAACAGCTGCCTGGTAGATCTAAGAACAACACTCAATAGTAAAATCCAGGTCCCACTGAGACACATTCAGTTACATTGAGAAGGAGAAACAACAGCCTGACAGAAAGCAGTTCCATCCTAAAATGTTGGCTCTTTCTGAAAGCACATGACCAGACAAAATGATCTCAGATGGTGCCTACACACCAATATTACAACTACAAAAATACACTTGTTGGTTCAGGAATGACATTTTACATGGTAGAGTAAATTATTTTCAGTGTAAACAGTGTAATTTAGAAATAAAAACTACACTATAAAACCATGACAGAATCCCTTTAACATTCTCAAAGGTGTGTTTATTTTATGTATGAAAAAAAATTACAAAAATGTGAAAAAAGAAACTCAAACATAGCGAAATCACATTCTACGCCAATGACATCTTCTAGGCAAAAGGAGCCGCCTATAAGATATATTGGATCTAACTGTCAATGAATATCTGACACCCAACTGCTGCATGAAGAAAGAATGAAGAGAAACAGATGCTGAGAGAGGAATAGTGATGATAAACTTGATTATTTCAGAAATGGTACAGAATTTGCTGAAGCTTATATTAAATTTTCATTTTTTGATAGTTGCCCTATAAAAATATAATTCCCATTGACTTTGACACGAAGTGGCCATTTTTTCAATGGAGGTTTTTTCGCTTAATAAATCTTTGAGTTTAAATTGAGTTTTGGAAACTCAAATCGGATTTTTTTTTTTTTGCAGCAAAAAAACTAATTTTGTTCAATTTGCCCCTTAGTATGTGATTTATAGTTTTATTTATCCATACATGCAACTTGTTACAATTTGAGCTATCAACTAGATAACAGCCCATGGCAATATAGAAGTTTAATAATCTTTTGTGCGGAATTTCTGTGCCCCATTGTATCAGCCAGTACATTTTCTATACTTGAACCATAACCAATGTTAGTTGGAAGAAACTGAGCCCTGGATTGGTTCCGTAGTGACGTAAAAGAACTAAACACACAACTTGATAACTCACACATTGTATTACCAGTTTTTTTTTTATTGTTTTGGTTCCCATTATTTCTCCACAGTAACAAGCCTCGGTTCCAGCGGTTACTAAACGCCAACAGATTGGCTCGCCCAACATAAGAAAATAAAACTAATGATGTGACATTAGTGGTTACTCAGCGGTAGGGATATATATTTTTTTTGTGCTTGTTTTTTTCAGCTAAAGAATTTAATTTTTAAGTCCGCAAAAACAAATGAAAGTCAATTGCTACTTAGAAAATAAGTAGTTGGGTTCCTTGCGAGGAGTTATCATCATGTCAGAATAATTCTATTTAATAGAAACTACAAAACAGCTGTAGGGCTGAGCCCCAAAGGGGGTGAATTTACATTTGTAGCTGTGGATATTCCGATAAATTGCAGATGATTGCAGTGATCATGTTTTTATGTATTTCTAACCTTGTTATGAACTAAGAGTTGTTGAATAAATGTTGGACAAAGAGGACTTCAACCATGTAACCTAAAAACATCAATAACAGGGGTGTTGTTGAGCAGACTACAAACCACATCCATCAAATCTGTATTAATGAATAACATACTAGACTTATTCAACATTAGCGGCCCTATTGTAAGCTTCTAGGTCTGATAGGGCAAGCTACAATAAGAACTCTAAGCAAGCAATTGTTTTTTAAGTTCAAGGAAGTCAATGTTGATCAATTTATTGGCCAATAATCATGTCTTTAAAGAACCAAAAGGCCAATTAACTGGACCAAGGATGGCACCTTTCTTTGTTGAAAATTACACTGGCTGTGGGTACATTGAATGTAAATACCACCATGTTTAATTAATTTCCTGTGTTTCTTGTACAGAACTATAGTACATTTGGTAATTATATTTTAGTGTGCGGAAACAGCAGCTGACAATCCAATGCATTGGATGACATGACCAGATCTGCCTGTCTATGGACAGATTACATTTGTTGAATGTCTCCTACAATAATTCCTGGCCAGTTAAACATTCTTGTATGATAACACAATTATGTGTGCTTTGAGTCGCATTTTACATAATATTAATAAACTTAATTCTCAATGATATCAGTCAAATCAAGGATTTTAGGGAGACACATGACAGTACAATCTATTTTACACATAAACCCATTGACAGTGAAACTATATTGTATAAAAGGCTATGGATGCACCAAATTCACTATTTAGGATCAGGAAAAATTCAGAATCTTTTTATGGAGGATTCGGGCAAATCCTGAACTGAATCTGAACTCATATGCATATGCAAATCAGGGTAAGAACTGTATTAAAAGGGGCATTGATTCATGGGAGGAGGGGGTCATTCTTCCACTGTATAGAACACTGGTAAGGCCCCATCTAGAATATGCCGTACAGTTTTGGTCCCTTGCCCTAAAATGGGACATTATTGAATTAGAGAGGGTACAGAGAAGGGCAACTAAGCTGGTAAAAGGTATGAAAAATCTTAGTTATGAGAAAAAAACTGGCCAAATTGGGGATGTTCACGCTGGAGAGGCGCTTAAGGGGTGATATGATGACTATGTTTAAATATATAAGGGGATCATATAATAATCTCTCTAATGCTTTATTTACCAGTAGGTCTTTCCAGCTGACACAAGGTCACCCATTCCGATTAGAAGAAAAGAGGTTCCAGCTAAATATTGGGAAGGGGTTTGTTACAGTGAGAGCTGTGAAGATGTGGAATTGTCTCCCTGAATCAGTGGTACAGGCTGATACATTAGATAGGTATAAGAAGGGGTTGGATGGTGTTTAGCAAGTGAGGGAATACAGGGATATGGGAGATAGCTCATAGTACAAGCTGATCCAGGGACTAGTCCGATTGCCATCTTGGAGTCAGGAAGGAAGAGTCTTCAGAATGTTCAAAGGTAAACTTGATGGACATGTGCCTTTTTTCAACCTAACTAACAACGTTACTATGTGTAATGGTTTGAATTTGGTTCAGACACTTGAATTCAGTAAATCCAAATTCTGTTTAGAAAGGCTATGATTCAGCTGAATTTCGAACTGAATGTGGTGAATCCCTAATGCACCCCAAACTAGAGTCCTGCATGGGTCAAATTTTTGGGACCCGTACCCAACCTGTACCCGCAACCTGCAATCCGCAACCCGGACCCACAACCCACATTCTTACCCGCTTGGACCTGCTACACGACCCGACCCGCAAGTACCATATCAGCAACCCGGACCCGCGACCCACTGACCATCAAGAATCAGGAAGTGCTGTCATTGTAAACTGGAAGTGACATCATCGGAAGTAGACATGACCAGAAAAAAGGAGTAAATATTACCATTGCACTGCAGAACCGCCGACTCGTGTCTATACCCACACCCGGAACTTCTATCCGCAACCCACAGGGTACCGCAGGTTTTTGCTGGTAACCCACGGGTACCCGACCCGCTGCAGGACTCTACCCTGAACGTGTGTAAAAACACATGTAGCACATGCTTTAAAACATAATATGAGAGGTATGCAACCTGGCATTATTAAATTGCTTACCCTACAGCAACCACATTACAGCTAGAGGCCTGTAGACTGAACATCACTGATACATGAAACTGCCACTGAATACATTTGGGAATGGTCCTTTTTATCCCTGACAATTACTTTGGCTGCAGATTTGTGTGGGCCCGTGTCACTGGGTCATCCAATCCACCTGACTATACTCACACTCATCAACATTTCAGCAGTTTGTTCCACGGATGTTGGACGTTCCATGGCTTTGCTCTGTTTACGTTTGGGGAGACATTGGTGTAAGACGTGCACAGATGTGAGACAAGAGTTATGGGGTTGGGTGATTTGGTTGAAATGTGTTATCCCTCTGAATATAAATTACAAAATGACAACTATACATCTCACTTAAAATATATCTTGGACCACATTTTTAAACCAACAAGTCAGACATTCTAGTTTGTCAAAACCAATTTGCGAGAAATAAGGGCCAAAGTGCATTTGTTATTTTTGGTAGTATTCTGCTTATTGGAAACATTCCACTGCTGACATTAGATGTTATTATAATTTCTGAGCACCCCATTAACCTGGTTTAAAATATCAGTTCCAAGTGCAAGGTCCAAGGGAAACAATTGGTCACAGCACAGCCAATCACACACCCACGGGCACAGATATACTTGACTTACATTACAGAGCAATTTGTTTTGTACAAAGTACTAGTCATTTAAAAAATCTAAATAATATATTTCCTTGGGAAAGAAAAAAACAGATGGAATGAGATGAACATGCACAATATATGTCTGAGCTGAGAACTGAACTGTCTATGAGCTCAAAATCTCATACACATTAGGGAACATTTACTTCAAAAACTGCAGTATGTAATTTGGTACAATTTTGGATGCAATTGCAATTTTTTACCCAAAATGCAGGGGCGTAACTAAAGAGGAAGCAGACCCTGCGGTTGCAGGGGGGCCCAGGAGTGTAGGGGGCCCAGTGAGACCCTAATTAATTAACAATTTTAATATATCTTGGTAAAATAGGCCAACTTATAAATATTTTGGGGCCCTAAATTGAATTTGCTATGGGGCCCAGTAACAACTAGTTACGCCACTGCCAAAATGCATTGTTTTCCCCAGTGATTGGTGTATCCAGGTGGAGTTACAGCTGATGCAGTTTGGATGCAATTGCAATGGAAAAGTCCAGCTGGCATTAATTCCAATGTGTATCCAATTCATTTGTTGCAACTGTGGTGTAGCGATTGACGCATGCAACAACTGCCACCTGGTTTGGAGGTGCCAGTGGCTTCCCACAGTAGCCTGCATGAATTGGCTCCACCCAATTCAGCTTATAGAAAAAAAGAGAGAGAAAGTGTTTCCAATCAGCACTCGATGAGGTTTTACTAGTATTAAGTCAAACCGAGGGCATTAGTTCATTTGGCCATCCAACTAGAAACTCCAAACACCCATACTATTAAAATTTTCATGTTTAATTCATCATTTTAAAATATAAATGGTTAATACATGCAAAATTTCATGGCAGTCCAAGTAACCGGTACAAATACATTGAAAGTAGAAATAAATTAATCAAGATGATATATTGAATAAATGCAGTTGATAAGTGAGAAAAATCAGGCTGGTAAATTCATTCCAAGCCGGTTTTGCTGATACTTCATAAATCCTGTTAAAAATGAAGGAGGAAAAATGTCAAGTTGATAGATATGTATTTGCTCCAAGGTTGCAGTGTGAGATTTTGTTTGAGATGCCGCGTGCTGAAAATTGAAAAGTCAATAATGGCGTCTGTGGGGAAACATTATACTATTAGTTAGACGCCCAATTGATGCAACGAGTTCCGCTGCTATCAAGACGAAGACTTTCAATAGTGCTTGTAATAAATACACCGGGTTAGCCGCTTACTAGACACACAGTCTTTTTTTGCACTAACTCTTCCACGGTATCATAAAAAGTCCGATATCTCTGGTATTTCAATAGCAAAGTTCAATTCGCTGTTGTCAGCAGGGAGTATGTTAGAGTTATAGAGGAGAGCTTAGTATCCCACACATTAAGATGTCACCGCCATATACGTTACCCTCTGGTAGCCTGCTGGGATGTTTGATGCGGCTCAGTCATGAAGCTCGCCGTCCAGGATGCAGGGTATGTGTGGACGGCCTTCTCCTTTATACAAATGATACTTTATGTTCTTTTTATCTCCCGGCTGATTGTGTTCAAACTTAGCGTGGCCTCACACTCTGCTGCAACTGTTAGGAACCAGAGCAAATACTGCCTCCATGTTAACACGCCGACGCGCGTTTCACCAAATTGGCTTCATCAGGGCCAGCAAAAACGGCTTGGAATGAATTTACCAGCCTGATTTTTCTCACTTATCAACTGCATTTATTCAATATATCATCTTGATTAATTTATTTCTACTTTCAATGTATTTGTACCGGTTACTTGGACTGCCATGAAATTTTGCATGTATTAACCATTTATATTTTAAAATGATGAATTAAACATGAAAATTTTAATAGTATGGGTGTTTGGAGTTTCTAGTTGGATGGCCAAATGAACTAATGCCCTCGGTTTGACTTAATACTAGTAAAACCTCATCGAGTGCTGATTGGAAACACTTTCTCTCTCTTTTTTTCTATAAGCTAAACTTTTTTGTTTCCAGCACCACCTCTAAATGTGGTAGAATGAGACTAGAACAAAGATAGTTGGGTAGAGTGCTGTGCTTTTCTATATATACCTCCACCCAATTCAGAACTGGCAAGAGGATCAATCGCAACTATACAGGAGTGCAAGGAGCACATGTTGATGCAAGTGCCCTTAAAGGAGAGGGAAAGCTACGGAGGCATTTTATTGCCAATAGATTAGCCACAATAGTGCAATATAGAATGCTATATTTATTCTGTAGAATGTTTTTACCATACCTGAGTAAAAAGTTGTTGTAATGACTTACCGCCCTGGTGATCTAGCAGTGCGGCGGGGACGCTCCTTTGCGCTGGTTAACTAAGGGGGTGCGCGGCATGCATTTGCGCTGGGGTTACGATGCCAGCGCGCAATGGCGTGGAATTTAAAGGTATTTAAAGAGACAGTTTAGATTTTGTGATTGTCCATTATAGGATCATTTTTGGTGATTTCCTGGTGCTTCTGAACCTGTTTTCTGTCTGTTTTCTGATACCTGTTGTGACCTCTGCCTGTTTTGATGATCCTGACTTCTGAAATCCTGACCCTGCCTGGTAACAGACTCTTCTATATCCGTATCCCTCCAGATTGATCTCCTGGTTTGACCCTCTTGTACTCTGCCTGCCCCGGCCCGGCCTGTTTTGACTACGCTTTCTGCCTACGCCTTGTACTGTGATCTTCTGCCCAATAGACTTTTGCTTTACCGTCATGCCCCTTTGCTCGTGCAGAACCCTTCGCTTGGCACCTCTCTTAATAACCTGGCTGCATCCGATTAGCTGAGGGCTCCTCCCAAGGGGAAATGTGGCTGTTAAAGGCAGAAGCAAGAGCTGAGAACAGGGTGCTTAGCATCGGTTCTGGATTTAGGGTGCTGACCGTGACAGCTGTAGGAGCTCTCTGTTTGTTTAGGATAGCAGCTGCCTTATTAGCTTGGTGTGACATCACTTCCTGCCTGAGTCTCTCCCTACTCACTCATAGCTCTGGCTATCTTAACTACTGGCCTTCTAACTGGACCCCTGGTGCATTTAGGATGGCAATTGGAAAGCTTTCAAATGCCTCTTGCAAACTTAGATTTTGAATTGAGCACCCCCTTTCCTTTCAGAGCCCTGTTTTTCCCATGAGTATAACTTTTTTCTGCTGATGTAACTGGTGTTTCTGGTCAAAAAAAAACCTTTAAATAGCTAAAAAGCTTCACCCAAAATCAATGTGTACTTTTGCCATTGAACCCCTTTAAATCTTCAGATATAGGCTAACATTAGCATTTCCTCTCAATGTATTATAATTTACTTAATATGAAAATCCTGGGAGTGAGGTATGAATATAGATCATTTGAGATTTCTGAGTATATACGATATAAGAAATGGTATATACTGTATATCTGTGCCCTGTAGAAGATACAAGGAGGTGGCGTTTCCCTATTAATTGGTTTCCCCATTGATTGGTCTAAATAATAGAGGGTGGGATTACCCTGGTTTTAAATTTTGAGATTTAACCTATGACTAAGTACCAGAGGGTATGAAACGCGTAAGGTGGATCATTTGAGGGTCAGTATGAACCAATTTTTTATTATGTCAACCTAATAAAAACTTTTTGACTTTTAATTGGTGGTTTACGGATTTAACTTTGTTTTAAATCAATTTTAGAAAGGACTTGTTTCTTCAAGTCTACGGGTATTACCAGGCTGAGTTCATTTTAGGATGTTGCTGACTGAAGATTTAAATCTGCAGCAGGAAATCTTTTAGACTACCTTCTTCATGCCCAGCATGAGGTTACATAAGACCGAGCCAGGGCAATTAGCTTTAGTTGTGCCTTGGAAGTAAATATGTAAAGAAATCAGGAAGAACATGGGCTGGGCACCTATTAAGAGGGATGTCAGAAGTTTATTTCACAAGCAGAACTGTTAATCCGAAATAGGAACAGGTTTGGTCTCATATCAATGAAAAGTAGCCTTCCGGATACTTTGGGTGTCAAACTCTCAAATTCCTACTAAAAATAGTGCTTTTGAGAACAGCGTGAAACTTTAGACCAAGGAAAAATAATCAAGTGTGCTGCAATTAAAATAAAAGCAAGATATTGTTGGCTAGATGCACGAAAAACGTGAAAAGCCTTCTGCGCATTACAGTCTCTTCATCTGAAAGGCCAGATGGGAATAATAAGATTTAGTACCAGCGAAACATCTGGTAGCAAATGGTGTGTTGCAATGCCCTAGACTGAAACTAAAGTTGTAATAACGGTGCCCTGTTAGATATTGGGTACTTATTAGTGCATATAAAGTTCAGCGTAGGATTGGTAACCTCAGACAAACTAAACAGGTCTTTTTTTGGTATTTTTGGAACATAAACGTGTAAGTAACGAGAAGCTACTGTATCGTTGCCAAAAAAAGTCAGGCTTAATTAGCTTTCTTTCCATTCCTCTGCCGGCTGAACTACAGGTTACAAAATACAGTGGACAGTAAGGGAAGCTGCCATCATAAATACAGCGAATGCCAAATGAGAACTATATAGCGACATAAGTCATTTCCACCAGCGTGAAAAATGTATGGGGAATGTCAAACTCAATATCCAAGGCACGGCCGATGAACACATTTCACTTGAAATACATTCACCTCGTGTAAAACTGGAGGTCCTGCAAAGGATCAGTTGTATAAAATCATAAATAGAGAATGTGAGTGTATTGATTACCTGCAGGACATTGTTAAATAAACTATTGAAATGTACACATTGCAGACTTGAAAACCAAGAACAGAATCAGAAGTGGCCTTACTTGGACTCCTTTCTAGTGATGGGCGAATCTTGATCCATCTCACTTAGCGAAACAAAAAAAATTCACCGAAATGCATTAAAGTCTATAGGTGACAAAAAAATTTCTGACGTGCGACAAATTGCTTGTCAAATACCTAGAGCTCTATGGGCTTGTCACAAATCGGCACCCAGAATCCAGAACCAATGCTAAGCTCCTTGGTCTCGGCTCTTGCTTCTGCCTTTAACAGCTGCCTTTTACCTCGGGAGGAGCCCTCGGCTAATTGGATGCCGTAAGGTGTTATTAAGTGAGGAGCTAAGCGAGAGTTCTGGATGAGCAGAGGGGCACGATCATTAAACAAAGTCTTTGGGCAGAAGGTCACAGTTCAAGGATAGACTAAATCTAGTGTAGGAGTCAGACAAGCAAGGGTCAAAGCTGGGATGTCAATCAAGAGTTGTCAAAACAGGCACAGGTCAGGTTACAGAGAGTAGAGTAGTCGGTTTACCTGACGTAATGACGTCAGCATCAATGCGCAGAGAAAAGGCAGATGTGCGCGCCGCACATGCCCTAAGGCAGTGTACCGTGAGCCACCAAAGAGGCAACACCACCCGGCTGGCATCCCTGCCAGCCCACTGGACCACCAGGGTGAGTTTTTGTTACAGGGCTTAATTTTTTGGTGAAACATTTCACTCATCACTACCTTCCTTCTCCTGGTACAGATATATTTCTCATAGAATCTATCTTCATGGTCTTCTGGGGTTTGAACCAAGGACCTCCTGGTTGTTGGCTGCATTCCTTAATCACTGGGTTAGGAGATCAGCCAACAAGTTCTTATCTCCATGTATCCTGCCTCCTGTTTGTCACTGGTTCTTTACCTGCTCCATCCCTTTCGTCCCAGTCACCTGTTCTTCACCCACACCATCTCTATCCTGTTAAGCCTGTTCCTGATTCCCTGACTCCTTGCCCTCATCAACCTGATCTTGCTACTAGCCTTCAGTCATGGCTTTTCTTTTTTGTTGGCACAATACCAGTCCTCATCTGAAGGACTCACACCTTCCTCACCATAGTATCCCTTACACTGGCCTTTCAATCTCACTTGGACCACAGAGGATATTTCTGGAATTATAACAAGGTGCCTGCAAAGATTAAAGGGAAGCATAAACATAACTAGCTAACAGCACACACTCAGGCAGGAAGTGATAGCGTGTCAAGCTAATATGGCAGCTGCTATCCTAAACAAACAGAGAGCTTCTAGAGCTGTTTACTCAGGTATGGTAAAGCATTCTGCAGAATCAATATAGTGTTATAGCTTGCACTATTGTGGCTAATTGTAAAGGCTTACCCTGGTGGTCTAGTGGGGGGATGGCAGGGACGCCAGCCGCGTCTTCTTCCTCCTGCGCCGGTTTGTTAAGGGCGCGAGCGCCGTGCCTCTCCTGCTTTGTAGCAGTGATGACACCAGCACGCAACGGCGCAAAAATTCAAATATTTAAAGGGCCATTCCACCTGTTCTCATTGCCCGTTATAGATTTGTTCCTGGTGCCTTAGCTTTTGCTATTCTGGACTCTGAGCTTGTTTCTGATTATCTGTTGTGACCCCTGCCTGACGATTCAGTGTGCAATGTGTGTAGTTTTTAAAAAATGTGTTCTCAGGTCAGAATTAATACAAAATATGATGTTTTCACACACAATTATTTGTGCGCACTGTGCCATGTGTTTAGGCAATAGAAATGATTGATAAGCTAATGAGGATTTTCAAAAAAATTACTCTATAATTACTGTGGAACTAGAACCCCCAAAATATCCATACAGTGTTTAGGGGCTGATGGGTGTCCAAGCCCAGCTGGAAGGCATTAAAATAGATAACCTAGAATAGAGTTATATAAATGTGCCTTATTGCACTGAATAAGTAGGACCATAAAATGGGCGGTCTCTGAAACCCTTTTCATTAATATGCTATTCAGGATTTATGTGCAGGTCCAGAACCCAAATAAAACCCAAAAGTCAGTTGAACATTGCACCTTATTTCAGTAGTTGTCAGTATGTCTCTGGTGCAGTAGGTGCAACATGATTGATGCGATGCTCTAATATTTGCATTAGGAATATATTTAATAGTTTTATTTTATATATTTATTTCCCATAATTTAATTTGCCATTAGCTTTAAAGGGGTTCTAAACACTTAGGGGCTTTAACATTAAATGCAATGGCACAAACTTTGCCACCCCCAATCTCCAACTTGGCAGGAATTGGGGTAAAATGCTTTTTTTTTTTACCAACGAACTGAATGTTGATCACCAGGGCACTTGTGGAGGTTTATCAGTCTGAAACATTTACAGAGGTATTTCGGGGGGGGGGGGCTGTAATTGTTTTAACTGTGAGTACACTGGCAGGGTGCAGCCATTTTAAAATTCGTTCAATGAATGGATAATTGTTGCTGGTTTGCTGCCCACCTTTAAAAATGTAAATCACAGACAAATGCTTGCAATCGCAGTAAAATAAGTGATATAATGTCCTGATCTCGGACAAAGTTGGATCAAGAACAACAGACTCTTTGCAGCCTGCTTTTCTGCCTGTTCTCTTAGTCTTCAAACTTTTAACTATTTCTCCATCATCCCCAAGCACACAACGCGGTGCCGCCAGTTAGCCCACAGCCCTGTGCCATCAGTGTAACCCACAGCATACAGAATTAACTGGCATACAGGCCTGTTAACAGGCAACTAACTGCACCAATACTGGGGGTTTGGCGGACCCACCACAATGGTGCAGAATGGAAGTCTTAATCGTCTCATGGCAGTTCCCTTAATTGGTTAAAGACAATGGATGTTGTAACCCTCAGCCTCTGAATACTTGTTTACTGGCGTAGACAGCGGGTGCTTATTCAGTACAATGGAAATTATAGTTTATCCAAAATGGCAGATTATGAAAATTAAATCCTATGGTTTAACTGTACAAACAATATATATACTAGGGATGCATCGAATCCACTATTTTGGATTTGGCCAAACCCCTGAATCCTTCGCGAAAGATTCTGCTGAATACCAAAACAAATCCTAATTTGCATTTGCAAATTAGGGGTGAGAAGGGGAAAATTTTTTAATTCCTCGTTTTGTGACAAAAAATCACGGATTTCAATCCCCACCCTTAATTTGCATATGCAAATTAGGATTTGTTTTGGCCGGGCAGAAGGATCCTGCCGTAAAAAGCCGAATCCTGAACCAAATCTTGGATTCATATAATAGTGTAATAATATACATAAAAATGATGGACGTAAAGAGTTTTTTTTGTTAGTAAGGTTTATTCCATTCTTTGCAGACATTCAACAGGATAGAAATGCTTTACATATTATATAATAAATATGTTCCATAAACATTCAGTGACACAAACAGTATTGCTCTGGGAATGGCCTGAGTTTGGGAGAAGCAAAGACATTTACTGCGTTTATAGGAGAAGGGTCTAAAAGTTATATACCTCCTCTTTTTATTCCTTCAGGTATGTGCCACAGGTGGACACCGTCAGGTACACGTGTATTTAATTCTAGTTTCATATTTCATATAAAAACCACAAAGGAAATGTTTGCATTTGAACAACAGAAGCAGTATGACAGGAGATGGCACAATGGGGTTTTTCTCCTGCTGATTAAATGGGTGGAGGCTGTTGTATGAAAGTTGAAATTGTACCAGACAAACCAAATCCATAGTAACACAGCTTAGCTGCATCTGGTACAGGTTGAATGTTTGTCATGTGCCTAATCCAGTGGTTCATAAAACTGCACGACTAGTGCCCCTGTGGCTATAAAGCAGTATTAGAGGTGGGCTCAGATCGCAGGGCAGTTGAGGTGAGATTTAGTGAGAATATCTATTGTCTGACCTAGAGCAGATATGCCTGAAAGTCCCGTTTTAAGATCAGTTCTGGGGTGAAAGTTTATTTGCGCTTCTGGATATTTCTTGAGTTACGGCAGTATGATGGATACAACAATGTTGTGAATCGACTGATGTAACTTTGTAATAAGTTAAAGGAAAACTATAGCCCTATAATGAATATTTAAGCAACAGATAGTTTATATCAAATGAAGTGACATATTAAAGAATCTTACCAAACTGGAATATTTATTTAAGTAAATATTGTCCTGCACACAGTCAATGTGGTGGGTAACAAAGCAATGCACAAACCCATCTTTCAAAAATCTAATCTGAACCAAATATTCACATCTCATTGATCCTCATAGATTTTACAAATGCAGAATTGGAGGAAAAGGGGATTAACAGGACTTGCTGATGGTGTAGCAATTCACTATTAGGACGGTGTAATCTGCAAGGTTTCCAACATATCTTCAACAGCCTTTAAAGATGTCTGTGTATCCGTCATGGTGCGACCTGCAAGCTGAGAAAATAAGAAGTGTTGTTAGCAGGTGACAGTTGTTTTATACAGGTATGGGACATGCTATTCAGAATGCTCAGGACCTAGGGCTTTCCAGATAACAAATCTTCCCAGTATTTGGATCTTCATACCCTAAAGGGCATGTAAAGGCAAAAAATAAAATCCCATTTTTACTTTCTTTAATGAAAAAGAAACCTATCTCCAATATACTTTAATTAAAAAAATGTGTACCATTTTTATAAGAAAACTGACTGTATGCAGTGAAATTCTCCCTTCATTTACTGCTGTGGATAGGAATTGTCAGATGGTCCCTAACTGATGAGCAGGGAAACAATCATACTTATGAACAGCAGAGGGAGCCCCCGCATTACTTCCCAGCCATGCAGAACTCAAGCAGCTTTGTTTATGACGATCCCTAAGCAGCTCAGACCACACTGAGCATGTGCACAGTCTTAGTCTTGCAAAGATGTATAACAAAGTTACCCAAAAGATGGTGACCCCCCTGTAGCCAACTTTGAAAGCATAAATTATTTGTTTGATTAGGCTTGTGGTGCAGTAAGTTAATGTTTATATTTAGTATATAAAATACAGCATTTCTACCCTTATTCTATTTTAGACTTTACATGCCCTTTAAGTCTACAAGAAAATCATGTAAACATTAAATAAACCCAATAGGCTGGTTTTGCTTCCAATAAGGATTAATTATATCTTAGTTGGGATCAAGTACAAACTACTGTTTTATTATTACAGAGGAAAAGGAAATCATTTTTAAAAATTTGGATATTTTGGATAAAATGGAGTCTATGGGAGAATGCCTTTCTGTAATTCAGAGCATTCTGGATAAAGGATATCTGGATAATGGATCCCATATCTGTACAATGCAAAGAAAAGAAACTCCCTTCTCTGAGCTATATAAAAAATAAACAACATTAAAGTATAAAATAATTTGTACAGGTTCTTCAAAATTACTGATGACTATTTAGAAGGACAATAAGCAGCCGAATGCTGTGATTTAAAGGACCAGTAATATCAAATATTTTGTTAAGAAAATTCGTTAGTATACAACGAAAAAAACCATAAAGACAAATTAAACTTTGAAATCGCTAAGTCTTTATTAAGAAATAACTTACGGAAACTCTGTTTGTTTTTTTTATAAAATCACAAATTTTTTGGAATTTATTAAACCCGGAGGATAGAAAAGTCTGAATAAGAGAATACGGCATTTCAGACCTGTCGAGGTTGCATATAAGTCAATTGGAGTCCCAATGATTTTTTGATGTGCGCTGGGTTTTCGGGTGAAAACTCTGAAAAAAATCTATACATCTCATGAAAAATCAGAAAAATCAGTGAAAAACTGAGTTTTTCTCGCAAATCAAATTTTTCGGGAAAATGAAATAATAAGCGTAAAAAACCAGAGCGGATTTGATCATAGTTTGTAGCAGAAAATATAATATAAATTCGGACTTTGATAACCCCCATAGTGTGCCTTTTCTAGGATCAATACAGCCTTTGGCCATTGGCACTTAATTTACCGGAGTCCATTTTTACAGGTTATCACCTCTAAAGCAAAGCCATTTATTTAGCTATGAAAGGTTTTGTTCAGAATTAAACAACAAAATAATTAACTTGCTTTACACATAGGGAGTTATTTACTAAACTCCGAATGCAAAAAGCACAAAAATGTGTGATTTTTATAAATAAAATTGGACTTTTAAAAATGTTTTCCGAAAAAATCTGATGAAAAATCCGAAAAACCGTGAAAATCTGATTTTTTTTCCCGCAAAGCGAATTTTTTGGAAAATGTAATAATACATAAGTGTAAAAAACCAGAGCAGATTTGATTGGAGTTTGTAGCAGAGATAAATTCGGACTTTGATAAATAACCGCCATAGAGTAATAAAACAAAAAAATAAATGATAATGTAGGTGTTACCTCTGAAGTCAGCGGAAATAAAGGAAAAACTTAAATATCCGGCTGGTGACAGTGCGTAAAAGACAACGGAGACTATGAAACACAGCTTTGGTCTGGATAGCACGAGGCAAGATTAACAATCATGTAACCCCATTAAACCAAGATTTCATTTCCACTCTGAAGTCGTTGGTCAGGAAGAAATTAAGCCCAGCCAATTATATATTCCTATAATTATACCTTAAGCCAATTCTGTTAGTGGACCTCAACCCTTTGAATAGAAAGCTGCTGACTGCTCCATGCTGATTTTAAAATGAATTTTCTAGCAGCATTGACAGCTTCCATCACTCCTCGGCCCGATTATAGCAAATATATTAAGTCGTTAAATTGCTGTTTTTCGGACACTCTAAATGTACGAGCAGTTAATGGTGCTTTTCCTCAAGAGAGTACTGCTCTAATTTGCTCTGAGTCAGGGAAGCCATTCCTTATCTAAATGCTTAAACACGTAATAAATTCTCAATATAATGGGATGTTTCCCGGCTATCTGTATAATTATGTCTCTGATTTATGGCTCTTCTCCTAAGCTGGGTTCATTTAGCCAGTTCCATATGATGTGTGGGGACGGATTATGTGATCAAGAACAGTTCCACCCAGGCAAGGACTTCACGAGCTCTTAACCCGCAACTGACCCTATGCTAACTATATGGCTCAGTCAGTTACAGGCGACTTTTACTGTAGTCTAAACTCACATTATTCTTATGAGGATTACAATAAATGTATAAAAATGCGCTGTAAAGCAAAACAGAGTAATTTAACATTTTAGGAAGTGTATTATGGACTAATTTTAGGAGCTGTAAAAAAAAAAAAAATTGTAACATCCTAAATGTGTGAGTAGAATGGCATACCTCCCAACATTTTGGAAGAAAAAGAGGGATAAAAAACTGCCGAGCATAGCGAACATTTTTGGACCATGCCCATTTTTGTGGCCACACCCCCTAATTACCATGTCCATTTTACAAAATTTGGCAGGTTATGAAAATTTGAACATGTGTTTTTTTCAGTTACTACAGGTTTGCTAATGACGGTGAATTGTCCTTTAATCGGTGAGTAACTTTTCCCAAGGGACCTCCTTATCTAAATTTGTTACAATATCTTACTTTGCCTTATCTCCCAAATTGTTACAAAATATCCAAGTAGGAATGGACGAGCCTCGCCGGATAGTCGAGTTACATGTGACCAGCGATGGCACCCGCCCCAAATGGTCCTGTCGCGTAACTAGTATGTAATAATAAATAGGTTGGTTTTTGTTAGTTTTATCCTGTTGGGTACAGTTAGGATGTTTGTATTAATTTAAGAAAGAAAAAAGATAGAAAGCCTAATTTGGTCCTTTGCGAAGAATTTGCGGGTGGTGTGTGTTTGAGTGTTTTTTCTGGGGTAAGGTTGCAATGTATTTTCTATACAAACACACTTAGAGAAGGAGTTGTAAGGGGAGTGTAACCATCTAGTGCTTTTATATAGGTTTCTGCACCCACTGCATAAACTGGTCTAAACAATCTGCCTGCGACAGTGTATGTGCAAAACACTCTCACCCGAATATACTCTCTCAGGGCTTCTAAATTTATAGGCAATTTGCTGGCGAGAGTGCGCGCGTGTGCGAGTGCGTGTGATTTTGCAGTATATATTTCTACTATATATATTTGAAAAGAGGTTCTCTCCCTTAATAGTGGAGGCATTCTAACTCTTTTTGCCGCACATACCTGTACCTCCTCATTCATTTGCTCCAGCCATTTCTTTGCTGAACAGGAAGACAGCGAGAAAGTTGCGCCCAACCACCTGGAACCACAGAAAAGACGCACAGGCCGTGGAGTTTATATCCTTACCATAGATGCCCTTTTGTGTCATATTCACAGCCAGGGGTAAATTTAACATTAGTTAAGAAACTATGAGCCCAATTCAACTTCCAGTAAGACAACAACAAGTTCATTCTCCTCCAATTTAATCCAGTTGGAAAAGCCTCGTTATATGGGAGAACTTCAATGTGCTGAAAAAGGAAAAACTTTTCTTCCAACATTCAGTATCCCAACTTTTTTCCCATAGACTTTCAATTAGAGTTTTTTGTTAATAAAATTATTCTGCGATAATATGAGTTAGGTCTCTCGCCGACTGATACTTATCTCGCTGAGATATGGACATCTTAGCTGATAAGGTTGGCAGAAAGCAGAAAAACTCCCTCAGTCTGATCTCTACAGCATGGACAGCTCAAGGAGAACGACCCTGTGGCTCGCAATTAGCGGAGTCTTTGGCCCCATGTGCGGAACTAGGGGCCCACAGTCCATGCCTCTCACATATATTAGTATCGAGAAGATGTCCACATATATTGTCAAAACAGTGCACAACTTCTGGATATGTTGTGGGGCCAGTAACATCTAGTTTACACACCTAATCTCTCATGGGTTTTCATGCTTGAGTGTGTTTTTTACACTTTGGGGATTATTATAAATGTTTAACTCCCAATCTGTTTCCAATGAGTTCCAGGAATCTCACGTGTTACTACTGTCGCCCGTGATCCGTGAGACAGAGAATTCAAAGTATGGCTCATAGCGTCTCTCAGTGCCTAGAGAGCACAGAGGACAATCGCTTATGGAGTACACCCCAAACCATCCCCTTACCAGCCCACTAAATACTGACCTTTCTATGGTACAGCTCGCGCTCGCGCGAGACAACACGATCATAAAAAGACACGAGGGACAGAAACTAACGCCACGCACCTAGCACGCCCATACAGAACCTGGCGGGGCCGCAGGGCCCACCAGTCTGCGGCATGCCGCCTCAAGTGCTCCTGGTCGGGCTACACCCTCCGCTGCACCAATCTTGTTGTGCGCTCGCTCGTCGCGCCGTACTTTGTGGTGTGACGGCCCTTTGCCATGTGTTCTTGGGCGCGGTACAGCTCAGTCCTCAGAATCGTAGGCTGTACAGATCTGGCCGGCAGGGCCACAAGCAAGACGAGGGGGGGCCCCACGTGGGTTTGTGTGCGCTCGCTCCCGCAGGCCCAAGTCCGACCCTATTAAGCACCTATAGCAGCCATTGGGCACTTTGCCCCAGATACCCACACGCATTGCCAAGTCCGGGCCTGATCCAGGGACTTGAGCTGACTGGGGGAAAACTATACGAGGGGCGAATAAAATCGCCAGACTTTTCACGCAAGCGAATCAATTTTCGCGAAATACTGAGCAACAATTCGCCAGTGAAAAAAAGATTGTTGCGCGCATAAAAAAGTATTTGCGCGCATTAAAAAATTGTCAAGGCAAAATAATTTCGGGACCCTATTTGACTTTAATGGCATTTATACCACAAGATAGTCGCCCGTATAAGTGTGTATAAGACTGAATATATCTTTCGTTCACTGTTATAAAGCGAGTCAAAATTATCAAGCCCGTTATGCCCAATTATTTCGCCGTTTTGCTTATTTTGCTGTTAATATACACATCAAAAGTCTCTGGGCCATCCGCACTAGCTGATATATCACACCAAAATGACCAAAGAGTTGTCCTCGCTCTTGCACTAAGCATTACCACTATATGAGAAATATACCCTTGCCGGGGTCCATTTTGTTGAATCCTGACCACCACTTCCTGAAACGATATGCTAGCCCTCCAATCCAAGTATACTGTCCTATTCATCTGTTGTTCAGAAGAATAACGTCCAGTAAGATAAAATGCATATCAATTTGTGACCGCGCGTACGAGAGCTGCAGTGGGTGAAATTCAACCATGCAAAGTGACCACGCTTCTGAATCTCATTTCAAGCCTTAGCTCTATCTCTCGCTCGCTCCAATTCAACATATAAAACTCTTTAAAGGAACAGTTCACCTTGTAGTATTCCAGTTTATATAAGTACATAGAAGTTTCTTGCTTATGACAAGAGAGAAGCTGCAAGGCTAATCTGCCATGTGAATGAGAGTACTCAGCATGTGCAGCATGGCTAGTGATTACTTTAATAGCTAAAGGCCATTGTTTAGGCCTTAATAGCACTCCTGCTACAAAACGTATATACAAATCAAGTGTTACAACCTCAGGCTGCATGACAATGACAATGATATTTTTATGTTTCAGGTAAAAACTGCAGCAAAAAGAAGAACAAACGCCAATTCAACAGGTGACTCGGGCCCCTTAGATTAAAGCGGTGGTTTACAATGATTGAGCTGTACAAGAGCTTCACACTGAGAAATGCTCGTCCGCTATTGATGTTTTATTTGTATTTCATAAAATGTATCTAGGTTTCAGTGGTAATAGTGGAAAGTTTATAAAGGTGTAAGCCACTCCGTAGCTTCTGCTCGATTTAACAGCATGACAAACTTTGAAAACACCCTCAATTCTCCAGAAATGTTTAGATTGACATCAACCTATAAATAGGTTATCTCTCCCGGAATCTTTTCTGTTGCCTGTAGCTTCGCATTGGCCAGCTGCCAGCGAAACAGAGTTATAAGTAGGGATGTACGAACGTGCGGAAAAATGTTCGCGAACATTTCCGCGAACTTGCGTCAAAAATCGCGAACGGTTCGCGAACATCGCGAACGCCCATAGGACTTCAATAACGAAGGCGAAGTTTTAAAAGCATAGAAAAGGACATTTCTAGGCCAGAAAAATGATTTTAAAGTTGTTTAAAGGGTGCAACACCTGGACAGATGCATGCAGAGGGGGATTTCAGGCGGCCAAAAATGTATCTGAAAAATACCATTGTTGGACACAGCGCTGTGCGTTTGTGCTGTAAGCGGCCCAGAAATCACACTACGTTCACTTCAGGTGATGTTTCTGGACACGGAATGTGAAAAAGCTTCCACACAGCTAGGTGGCCACTTGGTTAAAAGACTTGGGCAAACAATGCCTGCAAGGGCAACGTTATACAAGTAAGTGGGTACGGAATGATAGTTATTGCTGCCTGTTAAAAACCATCACTCAGTTGATGTTTACGGACACGAATTATTATTGCTCTATTTAGACAGAATGTGAAAAGCTCACCACAGCTAGGTGGCACTTGCATAACTCCAAACTGTCCCTCTTTTGACCACTCAACCCCCTGTCCCTCTTTTGTACTGGAAAGTCCCTCTTTTCTTCTGAAACTGAACAGCCAGAAAAAAAACAGTTTCTAACTTAATTAAGCTTTTGGCAGAGAGCTCAGAAACAGGGCTAAAAGGTGCAAATAGATACTTTGGTTAACAATTGTGACTCTGGTTGGTGCTGGCTAGTGTTGAACTAGCTAGGATGAGCAGCACACAGTTCCTCTTTTCTTGAACTGAAACAGCCAGTGAAAAAAAACAGGTTTCTTAACTTTAATTAGCTTTTGCAGAGAGCTCAGACAGCTAACAGGTGCAAATAAGATGACTTTGTACAATTTCGACTCTGGTTAGGTTGCTGGTAGTGGTGAACTACTAGAGGCGCGCCGCTCTCCCACAGCTTAGACTAATAGCCTGGCTCTTATAGTTAGCAAAGTAAAGAAAACAAAAAGAAAAGTGAGAGATACTTTACAAGGACTATTGGGTTATTACAGCAGTCAGCAGATGAGATCAGGATAGCAGTTGCCCACAGCAGCTAACATACAGAGCACTGCTCGTAAGAGTAGCATTACTAGTCAGCAAGCTACTAACCTAACTCACTGTCCCTCAAAGCCTGCAGAGCTTCGTGTCCTACAATACAGAGCAGTTCAAGTAGATACTTAGCCAGCAAGTTACTATCAACTGTCCCTCAAATCACCTAAACAGCTCTCTCCCTACATAGCTCTTTCCAGCAACACAGGCAGAATGAAAAAAACGCTGCAGGGCTTCATTTATAGGATGGAAGGGAGTGTCCAGGGGTGTGGGGGTAAGGGTATGTACCTCTGTGCTCGACTCTCTACGTCGCCTCCCCCTGACGCCAGCGTGGTGACTCGCGGATGGTCATGTGGTATATCGATTGTGACTCGGTGTTGCGTGGTAAGGTCGGGGCATCTCCTAGTACTGATTCAAGCTGCACCTGCTGCTGTCTGGCTCTCTGACAAAAGCCAATTAAGTTAGAAACTTTGTTTATATTTATAGCTGTTCAGTGCAGAGAAAGTCTGGACTTTCCAGTTTCCAGTACAAACACAGGACTGTGGGTTGAGCTGTCAAAAGCGGGACGGGAGGTATGGTACAGTGTTAAGCTCACTATAGACGTTAGATTTTTCTTTCCTTAAAGGAACTAAAAAATAAACACTGGGTAAATAGATAGGCTGTGCAAAATAAAAAAAATGTTTCTAATATAGTTAGTTAGCCAAAAATGTAATGTATAAATGCTGGAGTGACTGGATGTGTAACATAATAGCCAGAACACTACTTCCTGCTTTTTTTGATTTAGGACAATCCCTAAGCAGCCCAGACCATACTGAGCATGTGCACAGTCTTAGTCTTGCAAAGATGTCTAACAAAGTTACAAGACGGTGACCCCCTGTGGCCAACTTTGAAAGCATAAATTATTTGTTTGATTAGGCTTGTCGTGCAGTAAGTTCATGTTTATATTTAGTATACAAAATACAGCATTTCTAGCCTTATTCTATTTTAGACTTTACTTCCCCTTTAAAGGGTTAAAGGTACAGTTCAGTGTGAAAATAAAAACTGTGTAAATAAAAAAAATGTTTCTAATATAGTTAGTTAGCCAAAAATGTAATGTATAAAGGCTGGAGTGAACAGACATGTAACATAATAGCCAGAACACTACTTCCTGCTTTTCAGCTCTCTAACTCTGAGTTAATCAGCGACTTGAAGGGGGGCCACATAGTACATATCTGTTCAGTGAGTTTGCAATTGATCCTCGGCATTCAGCTCAGATTCAAAAGCAACAGTTATGACCCATGTGCCCCCCCCCTCAAGTCTCTGATTGATTACTGCCTGGTAACCAATCAGTGGAAACTAAGAGAGCTGAAAAGCAGGAAGTAGTGTTCTGGCTATTATGTTACACATCCAGTCACTCCAGCTTTTATACATTACATTTTTGGCTAACTAACTATATTAGAAACATTTTTTATTTTGCACAGCCTATTTATTTACCCAGTTTTTATTTTTATACTGAACAATTCCTTTAAATAATAAAACTAGAACTGTTTAACTCTGCATTTAATGCCAGTTACCATTTCTGTTAAACCAGTATAGTCTGCATCGTGTACCTAAATTAGTTCCCATTAGCCATGCAGGACGTAAATGAAATGTATGTAGTAAAGGTATGTGATCCATTATCCGGAACAGCTTATCCAGAAAGCTCTGAATCACAGAAAGGCCATCCCCCATAGATGCAATTTTTTCCCAATAATCCAAATTTTTAAAACTGACTGTTTTTACCTCTGTAATAATCAAACAGTTCCTTGTATTAGACCTAAACTAAGATATAATTAATCCTTACTGGAAGCAAACCCAGCCTATTGGGTTTATTTTTTTTTTTTTAAGAAAACAATTTTTATTCGAGCAAAAGTTAGATACAGTTTCTACATCTTCGAAAGTGCACAATAATAGTTCCTCTACAACAGTTGGCATAATGCAGGTGAAGGGAATAACATTGTCATATGACAAATATAAAAACATGAAGCAGTATGCATTGACATTGATGGTAGTTACTATCTTGTACAGTTAAAGTCACCAAAACGTCAAGTAGAAATGGAGATGTAGGCATAAGTGTATGACATGAAGCCATACGAATGGTCTCTGCATTTATTCATTAACTGATCAACATATATAACATATAAACCATTTTAACAACCAATGTGTAAGTGATGACCAGTACCAGTTCTCTATGTTTGTCTCTATGTCTCAGAAGTGCTAAGTGTCACAGTGCCGGAGGTGCCATCTACCCACGTCTTGGAAGTTCGTCACAAGCTAATAGGAGGATCTCCACTTATAATTCTCAAGGAGTACCATTCTGTGTGTTGGAAGCATTCTTGCAACCTAACCTTTACTGCCTGTGGAATGATGTCAATAAACGTCTCCCACGTTTCGAAAAATCGTTGAACTATTGTGTTTTTATTTAAAGATGATTCTGCCCAGTCCATATAAAAAAACTCTGACTAATTTCTCCAGAAATATTTTGACAGTGGGCGGTGTATTCAATATCCAGACCTGAAGGATCGTTTTCTTTGCTACTGCAGATATAATTAGTAGTAATCTCCGTGCACCCCGTGTAACTCTGGTATGGTGTCGGGGATTATTCCCAGAGTGCCCATGCAGCTGAAAGTGGGATATAGTTAACCAGGTGTCTTGTTGCATAGTCCCTTATCCGATTCCAAAACCTTCGAATGAAGGGACATGCCCATAAACAATGTATGAGGTTGGCTTTGGTTTGCCACACTTTCGGACAATCACTATTCTCTCGTCTATGCATTTTGAAAAGTACGTCTGGGGTCAGGTAGGTTCTATGCAATAAGTTAAGAAACATTTCTCTATAAATGCTCGAGGGTAAGGTAAACCATAGCCTTTTATACATCTTGAAGACGTCTTCCATTCTCAAGTCTGGTATGTCTATTGTCCACTGTTTGGGTCCTGTGGGTAAACAGTCATAGTCAATGATGTCCTGAAGGAATCTATAATTTTGCGATATAGCTCCTTTGGTGGAGCCAGGTCGCCTGTCCAAAGAATTATCCCAGTCTTTCCCTGTTAAAAGTCTCAGAGTCCTGCTAGTGTATGACTGAGCTTGTAGAAAGGCAAATATATTGCTCTGTGCATTTGGAAATTTGGTCTGGAATTGTGCAAGAGTTAAGGGTTTTCGAGTGCCACTCTCGGTCAAGTAACGCACAGTTGTCACCCCTTCAAATCTCCAATTTTGGTATATTGCTAAGGCTCGTCCGCTCTGAAAGTCAGGGTTCAGTAAGAGGGGCAGGTATAGAGAATGATGGCTATTCAGATTATACTGTTTTCTCAGTTCCTTCCAGGTTTGCCATGTGGAGTATAGTAGGGGGTTGTCCATGATCTATTGGGTTTATTTAATGTTTACATGATTTTCTAGTAGACTTAAGGTATCAAGATCAAAATTACAGAAATATCCATCACCTGAAACCCCCAGGTGAAAAGCATTCTGGATAACAGGTCCCATACCTGTATTTTAGGCAATGAAGTAGCAATGTTGCACATAACCCTGTCCCACCACTATGAAAAAATACTGTAACAAATTCAGTTGAAAATATTTTCCTCCACTGACTACTTTCAATGTAATCCACCCTACGAAAATTCCCATGATTCCCGCCATGATAAAGGCCTTTGTGCAGCGGCGTGGATTACTTTTTATTTCCACTTTCCTAGCTGATAAAATGAAGCTACGCCTGGCCTGAGGGAGAGCAGAATGCCTTTTCTTCTGCCTCTCCCCTTCCATTCCCAGGCAAACAGGAATAGTCCTTATCTGATGCTTTGGGAGTTCCAATTCCTCCAATAAATGGCTTTGATGCAAAAAAAAAAAAAAAAAAAAAAGCAAGGTTTAATGGTTGGGAATCTTACGATAAAATCACTGAAGCTTTTGGAGAAACAAGGTCAGATTTCGGCGCTCTGAATAAACAATATAAAGATAACAGACAAATATTAAAGTTGGAAGCGGCCCACCAATGTAATGCTCGGTGTCATATTCACATGGATGAGGTTAGCAATGAATTAGGAACGTTGTTCTTTTCAAAAGGAGGCAGAGCTTAGGCCTTTAGGACTGATGCCACCAACAGAGCCGAAAAGCAAATAACTTTGTCTAACAGAATATTTACATTCCAGTAAGAGTTGTCATTAAAAAGAGCAACCTTTTCCCAGAGCAATCTGAGTAAAACTGAAAAATTTCCCAATATCCCTTAGGAACATGTGGAGGTACACTTGGAATGGCTGCCAAATTTGGCTGGATCACTTCTAGTCCCAAGCCCAAAAGTAGTTATCACAGACCTGAAACAGGCAAACTAAGGGCAGAGACACACGTGGAGATTCGGGGAGATTAGTAGCCGAGCGACAAATCGCCTCTTCTTTGAGTCACTAATCTCCCTGCAATGCCTTCCCGCCAGCTAGAATCTAAATCGCCTGCTGGATGGCACTCGGAACCCTCAGAGTGTCACCCCGCCGGCAATTTAGATTCTAGCCGGCGGGAAGGCATTGTGGGGAGACTAGTCTCCCGAAGAAGATGCGATTTCATTCTCAGAATCTTCCCGAATCTCCACGTGTGTCTCTGCCCTAAGGGGCAGATTTATTAAGGGTCAAATAGTAAATTCAAATTTTTTTTTTGGTGTCAAATCACATATACATTTCAAATTCATGTGATTTTATTTTAACTCTAATAAATTCAATTCTAATGTGTGATTTTGACAAAAAAATAAAATAAATTAGAAAACCTGACCATGGAAACCATTCTAATTCGAATATTCGCCACCTAAAACCTGCCGAGTTCATTTACAAATCAATGGCAGAGGTCCATTGATCCATTTGAATATGTAATATCCTTCCTGACATTCGAGTTTTTATCGGAGGAAAATTCGATTTGAGTTTTGTTTGTATTCGATTTGAATGCGAAACAAATTTTCGGATCTTTCTCATTTGATCAAATTTTTTCATAAAGAACCTCCCATTCGAGTTGAGAGTAAATTCTAATTTATTTGAGTTGAAAAAAATTCACATTAATTCGAAATGTATATGAAATGTGTATAGAACCAAGTATTTCAGCAAATAAGAACATCAGAATAATGTTGGGGAATATTAGAAGAAAAAGAAAGTCTGAACAGAATATTGCTTGCAGGCAAAGGCATACCTCTCAATACTGGGTAATAGATTAGTCTTTTTGCTCAAATCCTAAGCAGTTTACAAGAACTGAAGCCAACGTTTTTACAAAAGTGCTTAGTATATAAAGAACTCAAACCACAAGGCATCCTCTGCCAGCAAGACAAAGACCGGAATTAATGCAGAATACATATTCTTTGGATTCGGTGCATGTGCAGATGATATTGCTCACAAGCAGATCTTCGGAAAGCTCACATCATGATGTAGGCTCGTTAAAGATGGCATAAAGACAAAGATTTGTATGCGTGTGGTAACAAACAGAAGTACACTTGGAATGGCTGCCATATTTGACTGGATCACTTCTCGTCCCAAGCCCAAAAGTAGTTATCACAGACCTGAGACAGGCAAACTAAGGGCAGAGACAAACGTGGAGATTCAGGAAGATTCCAAGAATGAAATCGCCTCTTCTTCGGGTGACTAATCTCCCCGCAATGCTTTCCCGCCGGCTAGAATCTAAATTGCCTGCTGGGTGGCACTCGAAGCGCTTCGTTTTCCACAGTTGCCCGGTTTCCTCGTGAGGCAACTTCGGAAAACGAATCACTCCCGAGTGCTATCCTGCCGGTGATTTAGATTCTAGCCTGCGGGAAGGCATTGTGGGGAGACTAGTCGCCCGAAGAAGAGGCGATTTCATTCTCGGAATCTTCCCGAATCTCCACGTGTGTCTCTGCCCAAAGTTCCGAAAATTGCAGATGATATTGCTCACAAGCAGATCTTTGGAAAGGTCACTCATCATGATGTAGGCTCATTAAAGATAGCATAAAGACAAAGATTTGTATGCGTTTCCCGTAATAAACTTTCACCAAGTCTCAAGTCCCTCTTTCATTAAGAAATCCCTTTTATCTCTCAGAATAAAGATGCGGCTCTTATTTGCAGTGCGGCTTGAGTCTCAGGTCTTTTCGGCTGCCTTTCGTTCCACGATCCCACATACGCGGATACGCTTCCTGGATAATCAATTACAGCTGCAGAGGTTCACTCGATGCAGGTAGCGAATTTCCGGCGTTGCGGGCTGGGAAACCGTTTCGGGCAAGACAGGAAGAGGCTCAATAATATGGTTTAGATTTTATTACATTAGCCTCTGATGAAGTGAAATTTTCACAAAAGCGTTAGGCCAGGAACTTCAGTTTTAAGAGTAAGTGTGGATTATTTAATGTAATAAAATCCAAACCATATTATTGAGCATCTTCCTGTCTTGCCCGAAACGGTTTCCCAGCCCGCAACGTCGGCAACTCGCTACCTGCATCGAGTGAACCTCTGCAGCTGTGATTGATTAGACTTGGTGAAAGTTTATTACGGGAAGCGCATACAAATCTTTGTCTTTATTTCTTTTTAGGTCTGTAAACCTATATTTATTGCGCATCCAATTGACCTCTATTTTTTGTCAGTGCTAATTATTTAGCATTAAAGATGGCGGATACAATGAAGTTGCGAAGGGGAAAACTACATGACAAATTTACTATTTTTAAAAACTGTATTTTGAAAACTGAAGTGGGAGAGCAGAGGGTACTTATTTAATGATGAAGTTAAAAAAAGGCTTTCCCCGTGAGGTTTGCCCTATGAGTAGTCGCTTTGTACAGGTACAGCTGTGGAATGGTTCATGGTTTCACCTAATACAACAAATTCTACAAGGTTTCAGTTATAAACATGGATCAGTTACATTAAAAACTCATCCCCACGATATTTTAACTGGAAACGAACTCGGCTAAGTATCAAATTAATAAACTCTCTGAGCGTTACTCAAATGGGCTTGGCGGTGCCAAAATTCTTCTGCTTTTGGATATGCCAAACCAAATACTTAACTAACGCTTACTTCCTAAAATGAATAACAAGGAATAACACACCACAAATAGCCCCCAAATGTGTAGATATGTCAATTAATGTATATTGAATTTGAGAATACTGCGTGAAACGCGAAAATACAGAACTAAAAAATTAAGCTCGTGTTTGCAATGGATGTTGCAATTTTAACTACTGCCAAGGAAACAGCAGCATAACAGCGACTGCTTCTCTGAAATAATCCCAGAAAACAAGAGGCACATGGTATGGATAGAAGCAAGTTAAGGATAAGCAAAAGACATGACCATCAAGCTCAGCATTAGAAGAGGTAATTCTTATTCGAATTTGCTGCCTCTAAGTTTCTGGTCTTGACCAAAGGGGCCGCTCCAAGCTTGTGAGGCTGCTCCCAAACTTCCTCCCGGGTGCTCTGTCCACAGTGTCCCCACTGCACATAATATATGAATAGTGATGGGTGAATTTGTCCCGTTTCACTTCGGCGAAAAATTTGCAGCTAAATTCACAAAAGGGCGAAAAATTCACGAAACAGGACTTTTGCCGCCGGGCGGCAATTTGCGGGCGTCAAAAACAACAACAATCTGCCGAATGGGCTTATGTTAACGGTCGCCTGTGTCCGAATTGTTGCTGGCGTTGGAATTGCCGCAAATTTATTCGCCGGCGGCAAAATGCAGAAATTCACCGTGGATTCGCCCATCACTATATACGATACCAAGGAAAAAGATGGCACTCCGGTAAAAGGAAGGCAGATTTTACCGAACAATTACGCGTTTCAGGGATAAATCCCTTGATCATAAACCTTACGATTAAGGGATTATTTCTCGAAACGCGTTAAGTGTCTGCCTTCCTTTTACCGGAGTGCCATCTTTTTCCTTGGTATTGTAACTTTCTGGTGTCCCCAAATCAGTCATACGAGCATTTGGCAGCTTTCTGCTGAGTGCACAGTAGCACACAGCCAAGGAAAATTATTTAGAAACCTTTCTCAAATCTTTCCTAAACAGAAGAATATCAGAGCAGCCTCTTTCTTTCTCCTGACAACTTCTTCGACTACTTGGTGGTCAGAAACTGACCAGCAGGTGGCGCTGTTGTAACAAAATTCATTCATATTAACACTACATGTATCGCTTAATATCTTGGAATGAAAAAAGGATAAATAATGAATGTAAATTACAAAAGTGCTTAGAATAGCACCCTCATCAATTTTACATTCACTTATTTTAAAGGTTTACTTATCCTTTAAGGGACTTTAACATTCAACACATATGAATGCTGCAATTTTTCTTTCTTAGACAATAAAATACTTTTATTGATCTCAGATTTGAATATGCAAATTGGGGCTTGAATTTGGTATGGTAAATCCTTTGAGAAGATTTCTATCTGCACGGGCTTCATACAGGTACTCTGGGTTCCTCCCACACTCCCCAAACATGCAGGCAGATTTAATTGGCTCCTGATGCAATTGCCTCTAGCGTGCATGAGTAATACACTGCTTGCAGTCTAAGGTCCCTATCAATCTTTGTAAAGCTCTGTGTAATATGTCAGTGCTATATAAAATAACATAAACAGGCTCCACTAATACACATGACTCATAAGGCACCGTTCTCTCTAGACAAAGATATTAAGTCGTATAACTGAATCGATGCAGGCGAAACACACAACACGTGTTCTCATAAAAGGGCATGTAAAGGCATTTTTAATTTCTTTAATAAAAAAGATACATATCTCCAATATACTTTAATTAAAAAATGTGTACCGTTTTTATAAGAAACCTGACTGTATGCAGTGAAATTCTCCCTTCATTTACTGCTGTGGATAGGAATTGTCAGATGGTCCCTAACTGCTGAGCAGGGAAACAATCATACGTATGAACAGCAGGGGGAGCCCCCACCTTACTTCTCAGCCATGCAGAACTCAAGCAGCTTTGTTTATGACGATCCCTAAGCAGCCCAGACCACACTGAGCATGTGCACAGTCTTAGTCTTGCAAAGATGTATAACAAAGTTACAAGATGGTGACCCCCTGTAGCCAACCTTGAAAGCTTGTGGTGCAGTAAGTTCATGTTACTTTTTAGTATACAAAATACAGCATTTCTAGCCTTATTCTATTTTAGACTTTACATGCCCTTTAAAGTGATACGGACGGTAAAAAACTACTTTTTAAAATATGAATTTACATTCAAATTTACCTATAGGTCATGTTGATCTTATTTTTTTTGAGAGGTCTGTTCTTATAAGTAATTGTTGGTTGAAGTTCCTAAACCTGACTGTCCCATCTCAGCCTGTCAGTTAAAAGTGATGTTCACCCTTTACATAACTTTTTTTTTATATTTAATTTTGAAATTTGACATGGGGCTAGATATATTGTCCGTTTCCCAGCTGCCCCCAATCATGTGACTTGTGCTCTGATAAACTTCAGTCAATCTTTACTTCTGTACTCCCCCCCCCTCAGCACAACAATTGGAAGGTAACCAGATAACAGCTGCCTGGGAGATCTAAGAACAGCACTCAATATAAAATCCAGGTCCCACTGAGACACATTCAGTTACATTGAGTAGGAGAAACAACAGCCTGCCAGAAAGCAGTTCCATCCTAAAGTGCTGACTCTTTCTGAAAGCACATGACCAGGCAAAATGACCTGAGCTGCACCTACACACCAATATTACAACAAAAAAAAATACATTTGCTGGTTCAGGAATAAAAGTTTGTTGTAGAGTTAATTATTTGCAGTGTAAACAGTGTAATTTAGAAATAAAAACGACACCATAATCCCTTTAAGATTCTTATAAATGTTAGAACTTACCTGATAGGCTTTTTTTATTTGGCTAGTGGCCCAAGTTGCATATTTTACATTATCCTTCTTCATTTTTGCACTTGCTTTGGGATTGGAGGCAATATGGACGGATGACTAGAAAGGTGAAGACATTTATATGGTAAGCAAATGAACAACACATGTGTAAAATTGTTACGAGTATTTATGGCAGAGCGGATTAGGACAGATGGAAAGCAAACTATCGATTTCAGCACTTTACATAAAAATAGCTTTTTCTAAATCCGTCACTCAAGAATCCCCCCTACGTTTTACATGGCTCACATTTAGTACGGCAGGCACACTTTGTACAAGAATTTCTAATTATTAATGTCCAGGAAGAGAATGCCAGGAACTTACTAATAGCAAGAGGCAGGAATGAAAACTACGGAGCTTAAATCCTCCTAAATAAAGTCTTCTAATTATAAGTAAATGGGAACATCAGGATCTAATCAGAAAGCCACAAGAAAAATCCAATTTGAGAAGCTTCAGCAGGTTTTACGAACATCAGTCTGAATTGACTATGAAATCTATTCATCGCTGTACTATTCTATTTAGGGATTGTTCTCCAGAGCCCTTTAAGTCAAAACAAACTAAACCTATGCTCGCCAACATAGGCCTCATTATTAATTTGTTATAATTGCCATGAAATTGAATCTGAAAGGAAAACAGAACATTATTTTTTTTTTTTTATCCCACATGGAGCACAATAGGTTACAGAACCTTATTTGTTCTCATACATCAGAAATGCACAGGTTTACAATACTAAAAGATTAAGACAAGGCTCCTTCATATACAGGTATGATATCCGTTGTCCGGAAACCCATAATCCAGAAAGCTCCGAATGTCATCTCCCATAGACTCCATCTTAATCAAATAATTCAGATTTTTAAAACTGATTTTTTTCTCTGTTATAATAAAGCAGTGCCTTTTATTTGATCCAAATGAAGATATAATTAATTCTTATTAGAGGTAAATTGGGTTTATTAATGTTTAAATTCATTTTAAGTAGACTTAACGTATGGAGATCCAATTTACGGAAAGATACCTTATCTGGAAAACCCCAGGTACTGAACTGTACTGAAAAAGCTCATAAACTCTCCTCTTGTGTCTTTGAGCCTCTCCCCTAAAGGGGTGGTTCACCTTTAGAGCAGAGAGAGAGACGAGAAGATTCGGGGAGATTTAGTCACCCGGCGTTAAATAGCCTCTTCTTCGGGCGACTAATCTCCCCGAACTGCCTCCCCTCCGGCTAGAATTGAAATCGCCGGCGGGATGGCACTCGGAGTTGCACCTTGGGCGACTTCGTAAAACAAAGCGATCCAACTGCCATCTCGTCGGCGATTTAGATTTTAGCCGGCGGGGAGGCAGTTTGGGGAGATTAGTCACCCAAAGAAGAGGCTATTGCCGGGCGACTAATCTCCCTAAATTTTCTTGTATGTCTCTGCCCTTAAAGTTAACTGTTAGTATGTTATAATTTGGCTTGTTATAAATTTACTTATTTTCTATAGTTTTTGAATTATTTGCCTTCTTCTTCTGACTCTTTCCAGCTTTCAAATAGGGGTCTAAAAAACAATGCTCTGTAAGGCTACAGATGTATTGTTATAGCTTCTTTTTATTACTCATATTTGTTTTCAGGCTTTCTCCTATTCATATTCCAGTCTCTCATTTGAATCAATACATGGTTGCTTGGGTAATTTGGACCCTAGCAACCAGACCACTGAAATTGAGCTGCTGAATAAAAAACGAATTAACTGGAAAACCACAAATAATAAAAAATGAAAACCAATTGCTCAGAATATCACTCTCTACATCATACTAAAGTTAATTTAAAGGCGAACAACCCCTTTAACTATACAGTGTCCAAAACTTAGTTGTTCATGTGCAAATGTCCTTGGCCATAGCTACCCAGTGTGTCCCAATTAGTGTTAACTCTGAAACCTCAATGCTGCTACAGGCTAGTAAAACACTCAGCTCTATAACTCTGAGTTAGTTAAGGATGCACCGAATCCACTATTTTGGATTCGGCCGAACCCCGAATCCTTCGCAAAAGATTCAGCCAAATACCGAACCGAATTTGCATATGCAAATTAGGCGTGGGAAGGGGAAAATATCTTTTACTTCTTGTTTTGTGACAAAAAGGTCACGTGATTTCCCTCCCCACCCCTAATTTGCATATACAAATTTATGCAAATTAGGATTTGGTTCGGCCAGGCAGAAGGATTCGGCCGAATCCGAATCCTGCTGGAAAAGGCTGAATCTTGGCCGAATCCTGGATTCGGTGCATCCCTAGAGTTAGTCAGCGACTTGAAGGGGGGGCCACATGGAACACTCAGTGAGTTTGCAATTGATCCTCAGCATTCAGCTCAGATTCAAAAGCAACAGTTATGACCCATGTGGCCACCCTTAAAGTCACTGACTAACACCAAGTTAGAGAGCTGAAAAGCAGGAAGTAGTGTTCTGGCTATTATTTTACACATCCAGTCACTCCAGCCTTTATACATTACATTTTTGGCTAACTAACTATATTAGAAACATTTTTTTTTTATTTTGCACAGCCTATCTATTTACCCAGTTTTTATTTTTATACGGAACAATTCCTTTAAAAAGGGGAAATGTTACCACCACCAAATGATATTTGCTATCTTGTTTTGCTTCGGCATGTTTATATAAACTGCCCCATTAGCCTCATCAATAAAATGTTTTAAAATTAAACATTAAGAAAGAAATGTGGTATGTATGAGGATAAAGGTGCTTAAGGTCAATGGCAATAAAAGCTAGCACTCAGCAGCAGAAGCTTTCATCCACTCTATTTTACTTTATTAGTTCAGCTGACACAGTCATAAATTATTACCTTTTTTAACCACATCCTATAGTTACCAACGTAGTATAACAATTTCTTTAAAACAACATTAGGAAGGCCGTAATCCCTTTTCATAAAACGAGACAGCTCAACTTAATTGATCGGCAGTTATTTCAGGCTGCTTCGGTGGTCAAGTTCCTTCTGGTTTCTCAAGTACAATCAATTAAAAATTCTGTACCGTTTCTGAAATAATCAAGTTTATCTTCACTATTCCTCTCTCAGCATCTGTTTCTCTTCATTCTCTCATCATGCAGCAGTTGGGTGTCAGATATTCCTTGACAGTTAGATCCAATATGTCTTATAGGGGGGCTCCTTTTGCCTAGAAGATGTATTAGAGCTCACTCAAATAACTGATTCCAGTACAAACAAAATAACTGCCTTTTGCACAAATTCTGCATGTAGAGAGACATGATGTCTGGTGATTTTAATAGAGTGAGCTCTAATACATCTTCTAGGCAAAAGGAGCCCCCCTATAAAATATACTGGATAATTTATCTGACACCAAACTCCTGCATGAAGAGAGAATGAAGAGAAACAGATGCTGAGAGAGGAATACTGAAGATAAACTTGATTTTTTCAGAAACAATGCAGAATTTTTAATTTACTTCATTTAGAAAGTTTCTTATTTCAGTATGCTGAAGCTTATATTACATTTTCATTTTTCGAGATAGCTCCCCTTTAACAGTTTACACATCTCATGTGATAAAGATATAACTTAAAGGGGTTACCATTGAGTCAGCTTTTAGTATGGTTTAGAGAAATACGGAGATAATTTACAGTTTACTTTCATTTTTTATCATTTGTGGTTTTGAAGATTATAGCTTTTTATTAGGGATGCACTGAATCCACTATTTTGGATTCGGCGGAACCTCCGAATCCTTTGCGACAGATTCGGCTGAATACTGAACCGGAACCTAATTTGCATATGCAAATTAGGGATGGGGAAAACCTTTCTTACTTCCTTGTTTTATGACAAAAAGTCATGCAATTTCCTTCTCTGTCCCTAATTTGCAAATGCAAATTAGGATTCGGTTCGGCCGGACACAAGGATTTGGCCGAATCCAAATCCTGCTGAAAAAGGCCCAATCCCGAACTGAATCCTGGATTCCGTGCATCCCCTACTTTCTATCCAGCAGTTCTCCATTTTGAAATTTTAACAATATGGCTGCGAGGGTCCAAATTCCCCTAGCAACCATGCACTGATTTAAATAAGAGACTGGAATATGAACAGGAGAGGCCTGAATAGAAATATGAGTGACAAAATGTAGAAATAACAATATATGTGTAGCCTTACAGAGCATTTGTTTTTAGATGGGGTCAGTAAACCTGAATTGAAAACAGGAAAGAGTCAGAAGAAGGCAAGTAAATAAAAAACTACAAAAAATAAATAATGAAAACCAACTGAAAGTTGCTTAGAATTGGCCATTTTATAACTTCCTAAAAGTTAACTTAACCCTTTAAAAGCACAAATTGATGAAGGTGTGTAATTCATGTCTCATCAAACCAATGACCTAAAAGCCATTAAAAAATGAATATCTTTAACTATAGTATAATTAAAAGGACGTACCATGTAAAGTCCAAACAATGCTCTCATGCTGTGGTTGTTAAGTTTCAGGGCCTGGGAGAAATATTTTCTAGAAAGTTCCAGATTTTCAAGTCCTCCTTGGGTATATTTCACCTGGAAAAAGACACACAGAAATAAAGAGGTATGGTGAAAATTGCATATAGATAATGAAATAAGCACAAAACGTGAAGACAAGCAAATGGCACAAGATACTGGGTTATAATTAGGGATGCACCGAATCCAGGATTTGGTTTGGGATTCGGCCTTTTTCAGCAGGATTCTGATTCGGCCGAATCCTTCTGCCCGGACGAACCAAATTTTAATTTGCATATGCAAATTAGGGGCAGGGAGGGAAATTGCGTGACTTTTTGTCTCAAAACAAGGAAGTAAAAATGTTTTACCGTTCCCATCCCTAATTTGCATATGTAAATTAGGATTCTGATTTGGTTCGGTATTCCGCCGAATCTCTCATGAAGGATTCGGGGGTTCGGCCGAATCCAAAATAGTGGATTCGGTGCATCCCTAGTTATAATGCTTCACATTGCTGTTATTAGGGAGTGCAATTATTCTGTCAATAATCATTCCAATGTGCCATAAGCCACGCAATATAATGATCACTATAATAGGAAGTGATCAGCTGCAATTCTGGGTAATTCACACAGAGAAAAGAACTGAATATACCTTGTCTGCATTACTTAAAGTGGGAGTTTGAAGTGAATATGATGACATTGATTCCCTTCTGCTGCCCCCTGAATATTAATATGGCTAAAAATTCCATATGAACTTCCTTATTCCAGTGAACTTATTGCACGAGGCTAAAGTTTCAGCTTGTCAATAGCAGCAATGATCCAGGACTTCAAACTTGTCACAGGGGGTCACCATCTTGGAAAGTGTCTGTGACACTCACATGCTCAGTGGGCTCTGAGCAGCTGTTGAGAAGCTAAGCTTAGGGCTCGTCACTAATTATCCAGCAGAAAATGAGCTTCCCCTGTAATATAAGCTGATGCTACAGGGCTGATTATTAAATTCTGATGCTAATTGCACTGGTTTCTGTGCTGCCATGTAGTAATTATGTGTATTAATTACTAATCAGCCTTATATCGTGACATTTCTATTCTATGTGTACTGTATATTGTGAGTGGGTCCCTAAGCTCAGTAAGTGACAGCAGCACAGAGCATGTGCAGTGAATCAGCAGAAAAGAAGATGGGGAGCTACTGGGGCATCTTTGGAGACACAGTTCTTTACTGCTAAAGGGCTGTGGTTGCCTTGGGCTGCTACAGAAGCCCAAAACATAATGTACAACATTTCTAGCTACTTCTTTAGTTTAACTTTCCTTGTCCTTTAATAAATAGTATTTTTGAGCAACTGCCAGGGAAATTTGCGTGACCACAACAGTGGTTTTGGATGTAAATGAAACTTCATAGGACCTGTGATACAGAATCCTCGGGACAAGGGGTTTTCTGGATAAGGGATCTTTCCATGATTTGGATCTCTATACCTTACATCTACTATAACTTATTTAACCCAATAGGATATCGTTGCCTCCAATAAGGATGCCTTAGTATCTTAGCAGGGATTAAGTTCAAGCTACTGTTTTTATTAGTAAAGAGAATATTGAAATCATTTTTAAAAATGGGAATTGTTTCATTTAAATGGAGTCTATGGGAGATGAGCTTACTGGATAATGGGTTTCCATCCCATGCCTGTAAAATGCAGGTGCATATTTATATGTTCTGTGCCGGTTGGGCCTTAATTTTACAAACTTCGTACCAGAGCATGCACCATACCTCCCAACTGTCCCGTTTTTAGAGGGACAGTCCCTCTTTGGACAGCTCAACCTGCAGTCCATCATTTGTACTGGAAAGTTTCTCTGCACTGAACAGCCAGAAAAAGAAACATTTCTAACTTAATTGGCTTTTGGCAGATAGCCCAGAACAGCCACAACAAAAAGATAAGATACATTTGTAACAATTCAAATGTATCTAGATAAGCAAATAAGTAATTGTAACAATATAAGATAACAGGTCCCTTGGGAAAAGTTAGACTCACAGCTTAAAGGGCAATTTACCTTCATTAGCAAAACTGTAATAACTGTAAATAAAACCACAGAAATACGTTCAAACTTTTATAACCTGTGAAATTTTGTAAAATGAACATGATAATTAGGGGGTGTGGCCACAAAATGGGTGTGGTCACACAATTTCTGCCACGCTATGCGCAAGAATATTTGTGTCCCTCTTTTTATTTCCAAAATGTTGGGAGGTATGATGCACAGCCAGGGCACTCATAGCAGGCTAAATCTACACACTGAACTCTGGAAAAGACATGGTCTGGAATAACAAATATTAAGTATTCAAAATAATTTGGGTCAAACCATTAAACATTCCATACAAATTAGCACCTCTTTTGCCGTTTACTGAACATTTTGGCAGGGCATTATATGAAGGATGTTTCATACTACTGTTCGGCAGATATGTCGAACCAGATTCCGTGTACTCACTTCAGCAAACTGCTGGTAATAGAAGTGGTTGTGTGGATTAGTCAGTATGAGTTCTTCCAAACAAAAAGCAGCTTTGGCGTAGCTAGAGGGAAAGAAAGAAGTGTTACATGCTGTGAGAACATTGCTACACTGAATTAAACACAATTATTTAATCTGCATAAACAAACAAAAAACATGTAATAAAAAAGGGAAAATATACCCAATTTACAATCCTTAGAATACACTTATTTTGAGCTTTTTCCATTCACTGAATTTAGCACAGGGGATTGACAGTGACTATTTGCTACAGCCGGGTGCTGTTTATGAGCAAATTACAGGGATTTTTTTCGTTGCTCTTATGAAGCTTCCTAGTCCCATAAAGGAGAACTAACGCCTCACTTAAGAAGTAGCTAGAAATGTTGTAGATTATGTTTTGGGTTTCTGTACCAGCCCAAGGCAACCACAGCCCTTTAGCAGTAAAGAACTGTGTCTCCAAAGATGCCCCAGTAGCTCCCCATCTTCTTTTCTGCTGATTCACTGCACATGCTCTGTGCTGCTGTCACTTACTGAGCTTAGGGACCCACTCACAATATACAGTACACATAGAACAGAAATGTCACAATATAAGGCTGATTAGTAATTAATACAGATAATTACTACATGGCAGAACAGTAACCAGTCCAATTAGCATCAGAATTTAATAATCAGCCCTGTAGCATCAGCTTATATTACAGACCAACCTCATTTTCTGCTGGATAATTAGTGACGAGCCCTAAGCTTAGCTCCTCAACAGCTGCTCAGAGCCCACTGAGCATGTGAGTGTCACAGACACTTTCCAAGATGGTGACCCCCTGTGACAAGTTTGAAGTCCTTGATCATTGCTGCTATTGACAAGCTAAAAGTTAAGTTAATATAAAATATGGCTTTTTTTAGAAATAATAATTTTTAGGGTTTAGTTCTCCTTTAAAGTCTAGCGTATACAAGTTTGGAAAGTAAGGTGTTTGGGAAAGGGGATGGTGGAAAATCACTAAGCCTAAAATACTGGGAGCACAGCACTTACTTTAAGAGCAAGCCCCAGACATTTTTGAGCCACATTCCCAATGGACAAGGAGAAATAATAATAATAATAATATTTAGGAAGGGCAGTATAATAAAATGATGATAAAACGACTCGCCTCTGCCTTAAGACAGAAGATGGAATGAATGTTGTGATCTTACTAAATCTAAACTAAAGCTTGTGCTTAATCCTTTCACACTGGGATTTCCTCCTGTCACTAGAGCAATAAAACACCTAACAAAAACGTTAAATATCCAATAAGAATGTTCCTATTCCATTCAGAATTCCTCATAACCCCAGGCTTTGCACCCTGGCAACAAAGAATCTTGTCTTGATTAAACAACCTCCCCCTTCCCAACCTTTGTCTGGCTAGAAATCCCTTTTAGGATAACTGAATTCTGAGGATAACCGAGTTTCAAATTGATCATGGAGGACTACAAAGATCACTCCAAACCGGCCCACAAACAACACGGTGACCCTTGCGATGTCAAAACTAAAAAATGTATTTATGAAAATAATTTACAATGGGATCACTGACGTAAACATTTTGGCCAACCTGCCTGACCCACGGGCAATGGAGTGTCGAGAGCACAAGAAGCGCTTTAATAACTTACTCAAGTTCATTGATGTAAAGCTCTGCAAGTTCGTGCCAAGCTTCTTGGTCACCGACAAATCTGAAAGGATAAGGGGAAAGTACTTGAGGGAGAACAACGTGGGAAAGAATAAGTGAACAGCTTGGAAGCAAAGGGCTAAATCAAATGCAAATTCCATTTTGATTAAAAAATATATATATATCAGAATGGGAGAAAAAGACACTCACTGCTCCAAATACTCATTCAGTTCTCGGATGGCCTCCGCGTTTCTTCCCTGAGCTTTGCGAATGGCTATCTTTCGCTTTCTTGTTGCCTGGAGGGTGACATTAATAGAGGATTAGGTGCTCATAATTCCCTAAGGTTTTATTTCTAAAGAAGGTCATTTGACTGTGCAAATTATTATCTCAATGCCAGAGGAATTTCATGGCATGGCCACTGTTTGATTGTTGGAGAACATAAACAAACCCTATGGTGCCGCAGAAGCAATGCAAAGTACCTCTACAATGCCATTGTATGGGCCTTTCTTTCACTGTATGCATCACTTCATCCCAAGAGCCCGAGTGTTGTAATTACACACCAGCAGGGGAGGCTAATCCTCAGATCCCATTCAGAGTGGCATCTCTGCTTCCTGTCATTCCTATAATCTCTGGACATATGTCAGGGAAAGACGCAATGGGTGATTTTGGTACTGGAGAGCTAAAGGTCTCATCACAATTACCATGCCTGACTAAGTTTGCTATGTAAACTAATGTGTGGATTTGTATATTGGAAATTTGTCTTCCCCCAGTTAAAGGACATATAAAGGCAAAAAAATAAAATCCCATTTTTACTTTCTTTAATGAAAAAAAAACCTGTCTCCAATATACTTTAATTAAAAAATGTGTACCGTTTTTATAAGAAACCTGACTGTATGGAGTGAAATTCTCCCTTCATTTACTGCTGTGGATAGGAATTGTCAGATGGTCCCTAACTGCTGAGCAGGGAAACAATCATACTTATGAACAGCAGGGGGAGCCCCCGCCTTACTTCCCAGCCATGCAGAACTCAAGCAGCTTTGTTTATGACGATCCCTAAGCAGCCCAGACCACACTGAGCATGTGCACAGTCTTAGTCTTGCAAAGATGTTTAACAAAGTTACAAGATGGTGACCCCCTGTAGCCAACTTTGAAAGCATAAATGATTTGTTTGATTAGGCTTGTGGTGCAGTAAGTTCATGTTTATATTTAGTATACAAAATACAGCATTTCTAGCCTTATTCTATTTTAGACTTGACAAGCCCTTTAACATAGGATAACATAGGATAACATAGGATTTTCTCTTATTTTAGTGATTTCATACTTAAAAGGGGAACTATTGTGAAAATGAAAATATAATATAAGCTTCAGCATACTGAAATAAGACACTTTGTAATTACAATAAATTAGATATTCTTCACTGTTTCTGAAATTTTTTACTATTCCTCTCTCAGCATCTGTTTCTCTTCATTCTCTCTTCATTCAGCAGTTGGGTGTCAGATATTCATTGGCAGTTAGATCCAATATATCTTATAGGAGGGCTACCGTTCCTAGCAGATGTATTAGAGCTCACTAAAATAACCGATTCCGGTACATTAAAAATTAAAAATAGAAGAAAGGGATGATGGTTAGTACTTAATTGAAAAAAGGTTATGTCCAGTTCCTTTATAGTTGCTCTGTGCTGCAACTGCTTAGTGAAATCAAAAATTAGAAAAAGGAAAAGGAGCTCCAGCAGTATTACTGCAGATAACTTTTATTCGAGTAGTGGCAACACAACATGTTTCGGGTCCAATACCCTTTATCAAGTGAATAAAGGAACATTATCAAGTGCCCCTATTTAAGGCTCATGTGAACTTTGACCTATACATCTCAATGCATTCTGGGTAATCCATTTAAAGGGAAAAACACTCCTTACATATTCAAAAGGCATTAGTGTATATAAGAGATCTATTTTCACTCTTCCTCTCCCAGCATCTGTTTCTCTTCATTCTGTCTCCATGCTGCAGTTGGGTGCCAGATGAATGATCCAATATATCTTATAGGGGGGCTTCCTTTCCTAGCAGATGTATTAGAGCTCACTCAACTGATTCCAGTATAAACAAAATCCAACAAAATAACTGCCTTTTGCACAAATTCTGCATGTAGAGAGACATGATGTCTGGTGATTTTAATAGAGTGATACATCTTCTATCTAGGCCAAAGTAGCCCCCCCCATAAGATATATTGGATCATTCATCTCCTGAATGAAGTCAGAATGAAGAGAAACAGATGCTGAGAGAGGGATAGTGAACATAAACTTGATTATTTCAGAAACCGCACATAATATGTAATTGATTGTATTTAGAAAGTTTATTATTTCAGTATGATGAAGCTAATATAAAATTTTCATTTTCGCGATAGTTCCCCTTTAAAATATCAAGCTGGGTTGGTTTCCCTGTGTCAGGCTGACTAAAGGAAAGCAGATACTCAGTACCAAGTTCTAGAACCCCATCCAGTTACTATATGGAACCATGTAACTACCTGTGAGCCAAACATGATCCCGTCCTGTTTGTGAATACATTTATGTGTAATTTATCCTTCCAGCAGGGTACAGGATAGGGATGATACATTTCATTAATTAGTTACTTGCCAGCTACATAATAAGAATAACTTAATTTTCAGGTGTGGGATCTGATATCCAGAAAGCTCTGAATTACAGAAAGGCCATTTCCCATATCATTTTATCCAAATAATCCAAATTTTTAGAATTGATTTCCTTTTTCTTTGTAATAATAAAACAATACATTGTACTTGATCCCAACTAAGATATAATTAAGCCTTATTGGATAATAATTTGGATGTTCATACCTTAAGTTTACTAGAAAATCATGCTAACATAAATAAAATCAATAGGCTGATTTTGCTTCCAATAAGGATTAACTATATCTTAGTTGGGATCGAGTACAAGGTACTGTTTTATTATTACAGAGAAAAAGGAAATTATTTTTAAATATTTGGATTACTTGGATAAATTAGAGTCTATGGGAGACGGCCTTTTCCGCAATTCGGAGCTTTCTGGATAACGAATACTATACCTATAATAAAAAGTAATAATAGAATTGTAGCCTCACAGAGCAATAGTTTTTTGGCTGCTGGGGGAGGGGTCAGTGACTCCCATTTGAAAGCTGAAAGAGTCAGAATGTGGCACCAAATAACTCAAATTTTTTTTAAAAAATTAAAGACCAGTATAAAAGTTTACAAGAATTTTGCATTTTACAACATATTAAAATGTAACTTAGATTTTAACTCTTAGGGGGGGTTATCAAAATCCAATTTTTCAAATGTTTTAAGTAAAAAAAGTCCAACCACACTAGAACCCACAATTTGACCTTAATTATCATTGAAAAAACTAAATAAAATTGGTTCGGAAAAAAACTTGAAAAATTCGGGTTTTTGCGAAACCCTGGATTTTTTCAGGATTTTTGGCCAAAACGCAGCGCAGACCATGATATCTTCAAATTTGAAATGGGACTTTTGCCATTGACTTCTATAGGACCCTGAAAGCTTGGAGTATTTTTGGATTCAGAAATTTAGCAGCCTTGGGATATAATACATTTATGGAAAAAAACCTTGAATTTTTCGAGTTTCTGGCATTCTGACTTTAATAAATAACCCCCTTAAAATTAGGGATGCACCGAATCCAGGATTCAGTTTGGGATTCAGCCAGGATTCTGCCTTTTTCAGCAAGATTCGGCCGAATCCTTCTGTCCGGCAGAATTGAATCTGAATTCTAATTTGCATATGTAAATTAGGGTCGGGGGGAAATCGCGTGACTTTTTCTCACAAAACAAGGAAGTAAACATTTTCCCCTTCCCACCCCTAATTTGCATTTGGAAATTAGGATTCAGATTCGGTTCAGTATTCGGCCCAATCTTTCGCAAAAGGATTCGGGGGTTAGCCGAATCCAAAATAGTGGATTCCTACTTAAAATGGATTAACTTTTAGTATGATGTAGAGAGTGATATTCTGAGACAATTTGCAATTGGTTTTCGTTTTTATCTGTGGCTTGTGAGTTTAGCTTTTTATTCAGCAGCTCTTCAGTTTGCAATTTCAGCAGCCTGGTTGCTAGGTTCCAAATATCCTAGCAACCATGCGCTGATCTGAATAAGAGACTGGAATGTAAATAGGAGAGGGACTGAATAGAAAGATAAGTAAAGGACCAATAACAATTTGTAGCCTTACAGACCATTTGTCATTTTAGCTGGGGTCATTTGAAAGCTGGAAAGAGTCATAAGAAATAACTCAAAAACTCTTAAAAAACAAAAGTAAAAATGAAGGCCAATTGAAAAGTTGCTTAGAATTAGCCATTGTATAACATATTAAAAAGTTAACTCAAAGGTGAACCACCCCTTTTATTAAATGTCATGACTTAAAAACCTCGATCAACTGACAGTTTTTTCCCCAAAACATTACAGAGGGATTTGATGCAAAAATGATGACTTTAGCACATCTCTAAAAATAATCAGTAGTGTGAACTAAGCCTTTCCTATAGCCAATCACATTGCAGCTCAGATTACATTGGGTCACCACCAGCACGGTAAGGGTTAACCCGCATTTAACCCTTCCAAACAAGGAAGTGTTATAAGACTTGAGGCCAAGCAAGGCTATTTGGCTGCCTTACGGCCACCCTCGTTTTTTTTTTGCTTTATACTGTCATCTAAGCAAGTCCATGTGTCAGCACACGTATAAGAAAAAGTGATAGTCTGTGATATTTGCCAAAATAAACTCAGCAAAAGTCCTGCTTAAGATCCAGAGACTATTTCCTCCTCGCAGCAGCCACATGTGCATGTGGAAATAATTAGCAGGTAAATGATATATAAACAATTTCGATACCTGACAATTTATCAAACGTTTCTGTTTAGGTTTCTCCTAGAAAACATTAAATCTAGCCAAGCTCAGCTCCGATTATCCTTGGGTGAAAACAAAGCTAGAAAGTCAAGAGCTGGCTCCGGGGCGTTTTTTTTATTTTTTAATCAACAATTGTTGAGGAGTGAAAACAAACTTATAAGTAAAATTAACATTAATAAAACCCCCAAAAAAACAGTATTTTAAAGGGCAACTAAAATGCAGAATGTATTTTATCTGTGAGCTTACTGTATACACCAGTCCTATATAGGTATGGGACCTGTTATCCAGAATGCTTGGGACCTGGGGGTTTTTCCAGATAAGGGATCTTTCCATGATTTGGATCTTCACATCTTAAAACTACTAGAATATAATTTAAACATTAAATAAACCCTATAAGCGGGTTTTGCTTCGAATAAGGATTAACTATATCTTAGTTGGGATCAAGTACAAGGTACTGTTTTATTGTAAAAGAGAAAAAGGGAATCATTTTTAAAAAGTTTGCTTATTTTGATAGAATGGGGTCCATGGGAGATGGTCATTCCGTAATTTGGAGCTTTCTGGATAATGGGTTTCCGGATAACGGATCCTATACCTGTACAGCAAACATTGTCTAGTCTTCTGAATGTCACCCCTTGTGTTCCCATCCTTAAATGGGCGACAGAGGGGCAGATGGCAGGGGGAACAGCGATGCTAGGCATATAGAGGGAGAACGTCTAGTTTAGGGAGGCAATTAATCCACTATTTTGGATTCAGCTGAACCCCCGAATCCTTAAAGGGATACTGTCATGGGAAAAAAAACTTTTTTTCAAAATGAATCAGTTAATAGTGCTGCTCCAGCAGAATTCTGCATTGAAATCCATTTCTCAAAAGAGCAAACAGATTTTTTTATATTCAATTTTGAAATCTGACATGGGGCTAGACATTTTGTCAATTTCCCAGCTGCCCCAAGTCATGTGACGTGTGCCTGCACTTCAGGAGAGAAATGCTTTCTGGCAGGCTGCTGTTTTTCCTTCTCAATGTATCTGAATGTGTCTCAGTGGGACATGGGTTTTTACTATTGAGTGTTGTTCTTAGATCTACCAGGCAGCTGTTATCTTGTGTTAGGGAGCTGTTATCTGGTTACCTTCCCATTGTTCTTTTGTTTGGCTGCTGGGGGGAAAAAGGGAGGGGGGATGATATCACTCTAACTTGCAGTACAGCAGTAAAGAGTGATTGAAGTTTATCAGAGCACAAGTCACATGACTTGGGGCAGCTGGGAAATTGACAATATGTCTAGCCCCATGTCAGATTTCAAAATTGAATATAAAAAAATATGTTTGCTCTTTTGAGAAATGGATTTCAATGCAGAATTCTGCTGGAGCAGCTCTATTAACTGATTCATTTTGAAAAAAATGTTTTTTCCCATGACAGTATCCCTTTAACGAAATATTCGGCTGAATAACGAACCCTAATTTGGGGGGAAGGGAAATAATTTTTTTAATTCTTTGTTTTGTGACAAAAAGTCACACAATTTCCCTCCCGCCCCTAATTTGCATATGCAAATTAGAATTCAGTTTCAGTTCAGCTGGGCAGAAGGATTCGGCTGAATCCTGCTGAAAAGGCAGAATCCTGGATTCGGTGCATCCCTAGTTACAAGTGATAAAAAGCTGTCCTTTGTCCAAGAAGAGACCTCCATATGTAATAAAAGGGGCTAAGTTTGCCCAGTAGCAGTAACCCATAGCAACAGGCAGAATTTACTGGTCACCTGTTTAAAAGCAAACATCTTATTGGTTGTTATGATTTACTACTATTAGGCAGTGGGCAAACTTAGAGGGGTTCATTGCTAAACAGTGGGCAAATTTGCAGCGGGCCAGTAACCCATAGCAAAATCAAAGCCACCTGTAGGTTCAACAAGTAAAGCAACCTTTGACTGGTTGCCATGGGTTACTGCCCAGGTGCAAATGTGACCACTGTTTATTAATTAAGCCCTGATGTCTTTTAAGATTAGTAACTGCTTAAAGGAGACAAACTGTGTAAAAACAGGGAGGAAACTGCCAGTGTATTATACCCCTCAAACGACAGAGGGAATGTGTTTAAAATAAGTGTGTTTGGGGCTGATTTATTGAAAAATTCCAAAACAACCCTACTAGTCCCGCCCATCTGTTCCACTTCCTGCTGGCTGAATTCTCTGGCTGTGCAGGGGCACTCAGCAAACTGCGCTGTACTATAGGAACCAATCAGCAGCAAGGCTGACCTCATAGGGAACTGGTTTGTCTTAGCCAATCACAGCCCTGCAGTCACACAGGCAACCCCCTGCTACTGTGCTTCTGGTACGGATTGTAGGACATGCTCACTCCTCATTTGAACACAGACAGGGTCAGTAGTAGTCACCTGAAGGTAATGCTCAAAAGGTCAGACCAAACAAAAAATAAAATCCATCCCCCAAACATCAGCGATAAATGGCAATTGCATCAGAAACAGCAGCAAAGCAAATGGGAATCAGCCTCTTATACGAGATATATCCATACAGCCAATGATGCTCATACAATCCACATGTTCCTTTTATATTCTAGAGAGGACAGTTTCACTTTTCCACCTGGGCTATTTGCCAGGACATAAATAAGGGAACATGTCGCATACGTGCAGCATTCCTTGCGGAATCTTTGGCTCTTTCTTGACATCATTTTTCCCCGGACACCATTACTAGTAATTCTGATACTGGCTGAATTTGTGACAGTTACGATTTTAAGGTTAAAAAAAAAGATCCCATGCAACAGGGGAGTAATTTACTCTTATGAAGTTTAATTTTTAAGGAGGCATTCATCCAGTTTAATTCATTGCTTATAAGTTAGTAGTATATACAGTATATAGTGAATAAAGTACCCCATATTGTAAAATATAAGGATATCGTAAGTCACAAAGGAGTTCCACAGGCATATAAAAGTACGAGGCCAAAGGCCGAGTGCTTTTATACAGGTCATTGAACTCCAAGGTTACTTCGAATATCCTCATTTTCCAACAAGGGGTACTTTATTTATTATAAAACACAAGTTTTAGTTTTTCATGTGACAAATATGACATCACTACCCACCGTTTATATAACTGATGACATCACTACTCACTGTTTATAAGGATATATTAAGGATATTCATGGCATTTGTGTATTTATATATATATATATATATATATATATATATATATATATATAAATATATATATTTATATATATATATATAAATATATATATTTATATATAAATATATATATATATATATATAAAAATATATATATATATATATATATATATAAAATATATATATTTATTAAGATAAGGGTGCCTAAAGGGCACAATATTGTGTGTATTTCACCAGCATTAAACTGGACTAAGGGTCCCTGGAGAGGATGGAAGAGCTCAAGGTGGGCTTCCATTCCTTGCTCCATGTAAGGGTTTGCAGTTGCCTAATTAGAGGTAGTTTGCTAGTTAAAAGGTAGGTGTGGAGCAACACCTCAGGGCTGCTTCCCCCTAGAGACCTCCTGGAGTGGAGGAGGGGCCACATGTGCCCAGAGTGTCTCAAGTGTGCCCAGAGAGGATTCTGGGATTTGTGGTCCGCTGAAAGCCAGCAAAAGACTAAACTCAAAGAGAACACCAGTGAGGGTGTGAAGCAGGACTGCTGATGTTATGTGATTCCCCATGGGAAGCCAGTGGGCTGAAGAACTGTGTTTTGTTGAAAATAAAAGCCAGCAAAGGTGCAGTTTAAACGTGAAAAGCTGTGTTAGTGTCCTTTACTGTGCGGAAATCTGTGCCGTAGCCTTTATATATATATATATATATATATATATAGTCAAATGCTTCACCGGCACTCACCCTCAATAAATCAAGTCCCGGGTGCTCCTCAGAGGAGAATAGATAGATGCAATCAGAAGCACTCACGGTTACAGTGATCAAAGTATTTCTTTTATTGGAGTGTTACAAACTACCCCACATCAACGCGTTTCGGTTCTCTCAGAACCCTGACGACGGTTCTGAGAGAACCGAAACGCGTTGATGTGGGGTAGTTTGTAACACTCCAATAAAAGAAATACTTTGATCACTGTAACCGTGAGTGCTTCTGATTGCATCTATCTATATATATATATATATATATTTATTTCAAAAAGAGACCAGCAACACAGATATCTTGTGAAAAAAATTGAAAGTGTATTCAAATTTGCATGAACAGCCAACGTGACGTTTTGATCCACATAGGGACCTTCTCTGTGGACCACTAATTGTCCTTACTATAACATTTCACATGCAGGCATAATAATAATAAAATAATTGAGAAGAAGCGCATTTCCCAGAGGGAGAGCTAGCATGGACTGAAGCAATATTTTGCTAGCCAAGCATATGCTCAGGCTGCTTCTCTCAAATTACCTACTACAGGCACAATCTTCTACTTACTGTGTTAGTTGGATCATCTTGTAATATTCTGTCATATATCTGGAGCGCATCATCGTACCTGTTCCAAAAAAGGAAAGTGATAACCACTGGGAAATTTGTTCCACAAAATGCACATTTGACTAAACAACCCTAAACAGTAGGCTATATTTACAAGGTGTTTAATGCTAGGTTGGTCAATAGTTATACAATGTGTTGTGCCCACTGTCCTGGTCAAATGACTATTGTGTATGACAATCTGTTAAATTATTATTTTTTTTAGTTAGCTTTCTAGTCAGGCCCTCTCCTACTAATTTTCCAGTCTCCCGTTTAATATGTTGCCTTATGATAGCGTAAACTGGACCCCATCAATTTCCACACCTGAGGGCTGCTGAACAACAAGCCAAAACCCACAAAAAATGAAAACCTATATGAATGTCTACAGCATACTAAAGGGTGGCCTACCCCTTTTAAAGGAGAACTAAACCCTAAAGATTCATATGGTTAAAAATGCCATATATTATACACTAAGCTTATTGCACCAGCCTAAAGTTTCAGCTTCTCAATAGCAGCAATGATCCAGGACTTCAAACTGGTATGTTGTCTATGTCTGTGACACTCACATGCTCAGTGGACTCTGAGCAGCTGTTGAGAAGCTATGTTTAGGGGTTGTTGCAAATTATCAAGCAGAAAATGAGGTTGGCCTGTAAATTATGCTGATGCTACAGGGCTGAGCATGTGCAGCGAATCAGCAGAAAAGAAGATGGGGAGCTACTGGGGCATCTTTGGAGACACAGATTTTTACTGCTAAAGGGCTGTGGTTGCCTTGGGCTGGAACAGAAGCTCAAAACATAATGTACAACATTTCTAGCTACTTCTTTAGTTAAAGGGATACTGTTATCAGAAAACATGTTATTTCCAAAACACATCAATAGTGCTACTCCAGCAAAATTCTTCACTGAAATCCAATTCTCTAAAGATTTTTTGTACATTCAATTATGAAATCTGACATGGGGCTAGAAATATTTTCAGTTTTCCAGCTGCCCCAGTCATGTGACTTGTGCCTGCACTTAAGGATGGAATTACTTTCTGGCAGGTTGTTATTTCTCCTACTTAATGTAACTGAATCAGTCTCGGTAGGACTTGGCTTTTACTATTGAGAGCTGTTCTTAGATCTTCCAGGGAGCTGTTATCTTGTGTTAGGGAGCTGCTATCTGGTTACCTTCCCATTGTTCTGTTGTTAGGCTGCTGGGGGGGTGGGGGTGATATCACTTCAACTTGCAGTACAGCAGTAAAGAATGACTGAAGTTTATCAGAGGACAAGTCACATGACTGGGGGCAGCTGGGAAATTGACAAAATGTCTAGCCCCATGTCAGATTTCAAAAATGAATATAACAAAATCTGTTTTCTCTTTTGAAAAATTGATTTCAGGGCAGAATTCTGCTGGAGCAGCACTATTAACTAATGCATTTTGAAAAAAAAAACATGTTTTCCCATGACAGTATCCCTTTAAGCTTTAGTTCTCCTTTAAGGCCTGGCCAAATGGCTGACTTTTATTCTGTATTGGTTCAGTATTTACAAAAATATAAACCAGATCAGACACTAGTTTCTGAATAATGCTGGGCATTTTTCAGTAGCACTACCTAGTGGTATAGGCAATGCTGTGCTCATGTTCAGTATTACTGGTTATGGGAGCAAGCTATCTGGCAATAAAAGTCTTATTTAACATATGTGATTTATCTCACAGTCCAACCATCTCAGAAGGAAGAATGCACAGTTATACATACTAATCCCATCTACCACATCTAGTTGCCTTGGGATCTAATATGGTTAGGTAAACAAAATGTTGGAACAAGGCACTCTGATAGGTCACGCATAGATCAGACTGATGACAAGTAAAAATATGAACTTTTTTTTTATAAACATCTCATGCCTAATGCGTTTCGTGTCACTGGGACATTTAGTCATAGCCTTCTAATATGGTTACCTTTCCATAGCTTCAAATCTCAGGCCAGTTAGCCTTTTCACCCTGTGGCTCCCAGGAAATTGCCTTCTTAGTTCTTGAAGACAAGACTTTAGAAAGAAAAAAAAAAAACAGGAATTAATGTGGGTGCTAAAGAAAATACAACATTTTCATCATAATACTCTGACTAAATATCGATATCAGAAAACGATTCTTGAACCCTGGGTCTACATAGGCGCAAACATCAATTCCCGATGCGATAATGGCGGAGCTCATCCGGAGTTTTGCATCGTCCTCTACATAGGCGCAATTGCTATTATCACAGCCTTCCAGCAATGGAGTCCAACTTGCCAACAAACCCAGCAACACATCTATCTGCAGGGAATGTGCATATTCTTCCCATGTCTGCATGGGTTTCCTCCCAAACACCAAGGGGCAAATTCACTAAGATTCGTAGTTGCGCCAGGCGTAACTTCGCCGCACTTCGCCAGGCGTAGTTTCGCCAGCACTTCGCAAATTCACTAAAACCCGAAGTTGCGCTCAGGGGTAGCGTAAGGTTGCGAAGTTGCGCTAGCGTTGATTCGCTAAGTAAAGCGAAGTTACGCTAGCGAAGGCTAATTTGCATACGGCACCAAATTCAAATTTCAATGGAGGAATACGTATCAGCACTAAAAATGCCTAGAAAACCTTCAAAACATCAAATAATTTTATTTTGCCCTACACATGTGCCCACTGTCTAGGTAAGTTGCCATGAGTCAGGAAATGTAGGGGGGAAGGAGGGGAGCCCCAAAATTTTTTTTCGATCTTTTTCAGCCTATCACCCATAATGTAGAAAACATGCCAGCGTTTTTTGGGACTTAGAAAAAATTTTGACTTTTTTTGAAGCAATCCCTATCTACTCTATTGCGCTTCGCCAGGTCTGAGGTGGCGAAGGAAGTCTAGCGTAAAAGGTAGCGTTCAGTACACTGCGCGCGTTAGTGAATTTGCATAGTTTCGTCGCTAGCGAAACTTCGCCAGGCGTAAGGGTGCGAAGTAACACTAGCGAAACTACGCCAGCGTTCGTTAGTGAATTTGCGCAGTAACGAAAATGCCAAACGATAGCGAAGTAACGCTAGCGTTCGGCGCTTAGTGAATTTGCCCCCAAGAGAGAGAGATAGGGGCCTGTCCTGACTTGAGCAGGGCTTTAAGCACTGGCAAGAGATACAATGAGATTTTGGGATAGTGTTAATTTGCTCACCTAGATACATCTGATTCTTAAGTGTGAAGTTCAATTTGAGACAGATTTGGGGTGAAAAGGACTAATACACCAATGCCGAGCAGGAGTTCCCAACCTTTCTTTACCTGTGAGCCACATTCACATTCAAAGAGTTAAGGAGCAACAAAAGCATGGAAAAACATTCATAGGAATGCCAAATAAGGCTGTGATTGGCTATTTGGTAACCCCTATGAGGACTGGTAGCCTACAGGAGGCTCTGCTCACCAGTAGACCTAGTTTTTGTGCAACTAAAACTTGCCTCCAAGTCATGAATTCAATAAGTCCCTGCTTCGAGGCCACTAAGAGCAACATCCATGGGGTTGGTGATCAACATGGTACTTGCGAACCACTGGTTGGGGATCATTAGCTTAGAGCAGTGATCCCCAACCAGTAGCTCGTGAGTAACATGTTGCTCACCAACCTCTTGGATGTTTCTCTCCATGTCCTCAAAGCAGGTGCTAATATATGAATTCCTGGCTTGAAAGCAAGTTTTAATTGCATAAAAACTAAGTAAAGTGCCAAGTAGAGCCTCCTGTAAGATGCCAGTCCACACAGGGACTACCAAATAGGCAATCACAGCCATTATTTGGCACCCAAGGGACTTTTTCATGCTCCCCAACTCTTTTTACATTTGAATGTGGCTCACGGGTAAAAAAGGTTGGGGACCCCTGGCTTAGAGGAACCCTGACCATGGGTCAGCAACTACTGTCTCAGACTGTAAACTGCAGTCTGCAGGGGGGGATGATGTGATTGAAGGATAATCTTTTGTAAAGTGCTGTGGAAAATACAGGCACTATATAAATAAAGGATAATAATCCTTCCCACTGCATTATTCAAGTAAAATAATGGTATCTGCTTTGCCTGTACTGGTGGAGTTTTCTAATCTTCTGTAACTGACAAAATGAACTTATCTGCTTTGGACTTTTTCACCTAAATATGCCCTAAAACGGACAACTTCAATGGATACACAGATAATGCTGATGCAGGCTCAGCTTTAACTAGTTAATCATACATGCAAATGCAAACCTGACATGATTAAAAAAAAAATGTTACAAAGTTCGGAGAGGTTAAAATAAGAGGGATTTAGTTCCCATTTAATGAGCATCTGCTAACATGTAGCTGCTGCCAGAGCTTTTATGTCTCCGAAAATCTGATTATTCAGTAGGGGTTTCACACCCTTCCATTTCATGATGCGTTCTTGATTTTTCAGAAACAGAAGTTTGGATAGACTTTAGCTAAAGCCGCTCTATGATAGTCTTGGACGCAGAACAGAAAAATACCGTACACATCTGAACAAGAACTCTTGCATCTGCCGACGGAGCAAGAATGTTGTTAATAACACTGGCAATGATTTCATTTATATCAGAGCAAATCAGAGTACAGATATCACAGCCTGGCTATTATATTTATGCATTTAAAGGCACAAACCCCTAAATCGGAGAGAACCAAAGCTTAAATAAATAAATATTGCTAGTTGCATCAAGGTCAGGCAATGCATTAATACATTTTAAAATGTGGAGGCCATGGGTGGAATATATTGAGAAAAACAAGCTCACTAATTAGATGTACAGGTATGAGAGCCATTATCTGGAACTCGTTATCTAGAAAATTCACAATTACGGAATGCTGTCTCCCAAAGTCTTGATTTTATCCAAAGTCGTAAAAGTTATTTAAAAATGATAAAAATAATTTTTCTTTTTCTCTGTAATAATAAAACAGTAGCTTGTACCTGATACAAACTTAGATATTACTGGAAGCCAAACCAGCCTATTTAGGTTTATTTAGGGCCTTATTTATCAAAATCCAAATTTTTCTGATGTAATAATTGTATTAAAAGAAGTCCGAACAAACTAGAATCCACTATTTGACCTTATTTATTATTAAAAAAAATTTAATCGGATCGGGGTAAAACTCGATAAAATCGATCAAATATCCAAATTGTCCAATTTTTCCGGATTTAATTCCCGAATAGCTCAATTTTTTTCTGGCTTTTTCCTGAAAACCCTGAGTTTTTCGGATTTTTTTCCCCGATAAGTCCGAAATAGTCGGATTTTGGGGCTAATTCCAGCAACTTCCAAATAGTAAAGGGACCTCTCCCGTTGACTTATATACAAGCCGACAGGTCTAAGATACCTCTACAGCCTTTAAAGCTGTACACAGAAGCATTGCATTTTGGATCTTGCTAGGCTTGTGTGCCAGTGGCACTGCACATGCTCAGTGTGCTCTGGGATTCTGTTAACAAGCTTAGCTTAGGCGTCTTTGGAAATGTTTAAAACATCAAAAAGTGCTTCCATTAATATGTATGTGAATTAAAGGGGACCCGTCACCCAAAAAAATAATTCCAAATCCTATTTTATCATGTTAGTCAATCAAAGTGAACTTTAATTTAATAGATTTTTTTAATCTTGTTTCCTTCCGTCTGGGGATTCATAATTATAACAAGCAGGCAGGAGCCATTTTGTGGACACTGTTATTAAGACAAGCCTTGTATCATCTCAGAATCCTGTTTGTGCACCAGAATGGGGGACCTGATGTCCATCCCCATGTACTGGCTACACAATTAAATGGTTAAGAGAACTGGGGGAATGTGGGGAGAGTAGTGACATCTAGGAAGTGCTGAATGGAAAGTGAAAGTAATTGCCTGCCCCGCCTCTATGCCTAAGGCATGGAAGAGGGGCAGGCAATATTTGATTGACAGCTGAGATTTTTAAATGAGTTTATAACAGCTATGAATGCTTAAATAAAAAAAAATAATTTGGGTTTCATGTTTAAATTGAAAAGGTCATTTATCATACAGATTTTTATGTCTGGGTGACAGGTCCCCTTTAAAGACTAAATAATTGTATTGTACTGCATCTCTGCTTAAACTCAGGAAACCAACAGGAGTTCACATCATGTGTTCTGGTAACATCGATATACAGTAGGTACTGAAATTCACAGTTAGAGGGGTGCGGTGGCCTTGGGCTATCACATAAACCCAAAACATAAGGAATAGCATGTCTAGACTTATACTTTGCTGAGCTTTAGTTCTTCATTAAAGTATGTTGTGCATAGTGGGGAGCAAGGGTTGACCTACCATTGCTATGTCATCTCTACCGCAGTCCAGGGCTGCAATCATCACTTGTTCATAAATTATCCAAACTGTTCAGAAAGACAAGGAAAAGCATAATTGAATCAAAAAAATAAATGTAATCTTGCAGGTATGTTTTCTATTAACTTACAGCAGGATAATATATTAAACATCATATAAAAGACTTGCATTCCGTTGACAGCCTCTAGCAGATAAATATCCAGCTTATCAGATCCAGAAAAATTCCTAAGCAACACCGAAAAGCATAATAAATGTCTTAGTTTAATCACAGAAGACGAACGTTGGTCTCATTACCTGTGCGGTTGAAGAGGATTGGTGGAGAGCACACTCTTTACAACACAAAAAAAGTACAGACTGTCACCAAAACAGTCACTTTTTACTACCCACACCCTTGCTATAAAGTAAATTGTGATGGATAAGGGTCATCATGGTTTTCTGCCTAAGACAAAAAAGCAAATCTTTCCTATTTAACTCTTAGCGGCAGATTTATCAAAGTTCAAAGTGAATTTTCAAATGAAAAAACGTTGAATTTCAAAGTATTTTTTTTGGGTACTTCGACTATAGAATAGGCCAAATTTGACTCGAATTGAAAATACTTTGGACATTCAACCACTCGAAAATCAATGTACTGTCTCTTTAAAAAACTTCTACACTTTGCCACTTTAAACCTGCCGAATTGCTATGTTAGCCTATGGGGACCTCCTAGAACTTCACCAAAATTTGGTGAAGTTTTAAAAAGTCAAAGTTTTTTTTTTGAAAATCGTTCGATCGATTAAATTGTTTGAATCAATCAATTCGAACAATTGCTATGATAGCTCGAACGATTTTACTTTGACCAAAAAATTAAAAAAGAAAAGTTCGACTATCGAATTCGGCCAATTCGAAATTCGACCCTTGCTAAATCTGCCCCTTAAACTCGTCCAGAAATAGTTTCCTTGGTTGAATTCACTGCCAGGAATCCTGAGAAGGGCTGAAGACACACTGGGTGGATGATTTCCTGCACTGGAAGAACAATTTCTGGTTTTCATCTATTTCGGCTTAGCTACTGTTTTATAATCATCCATCACTGAAAGATTACTCTAAGGAATGTTAAGAACAACTTTTGTGGCTACCAAATATGAAAATAATTTAGGTTCAGGAGGCAGTGAATGATTCTCCTGGGTTTCCTTTTATCCAGGACCCTGCAAAGGGAGTATATGCTGCATATGTCAGATCAGTCTCAGCCCCTCAAAGTAAAAAATGTTTAGAAGGCTCTTCCTCTGCACTGATAAAAACAAATACATGAATGGATCCTAAGAGCCTTCAACCAGGCTGCCATACAGCACTCGCATTTCTCATGGATAGGAGACTTTAAAGGAACAGTAACACCAGAAAAATTAAAGTGTTTTAAAGGAGAACTAAAGTCTAACAATAGAAGTAGCTAGAAATGTTATACATTATGTTTTGGGCTTCTGTACCATCCCAAGGCAACCACAGCCCTTTACCAGTAAAGATCTGTGTCTCCAAAGATGCCCCAGTAGCTCTCCATCTTCTTTTCTGCTGATTCACTGCACATGCTCTGTGCTGCTGTCACTTACTGAGCTTAGGGACCCACTCACAATATACAGTACACATAGAATAGAAATGTCACAATATAAGGCTGATTAGTAATTAATACAGATAATTACTACATGGCAGCACAGAAACCAGTGCAATTAGCATCAGAATTTAATAATCAGCCCTGTAGCATCAACTTATATTACAGGGGAAGCTCATTTTCTGCTGGATAATTAGTGACGAGCCCTAAGCTTAGCTTCTCAACAGCTGCTCAGAGCCCACTGAGCATGTGAGTGTCACAGACACTTTCCAAGATGGTGACCCGCTGTGACAAGTTTGAAGTCCTGGATCATTGCTGCTATTGACAAGGTGAAACTTTAGGCTGGTGCAATAAGTTCATTATATAAAATATGGCATTTTTAGACATTTTCATTTTTAGCATTTAGCTCTCCTTTAAAGTAATGAAAATATCATGTAGTGTTACTCTGCACTGGTAGTGTATTTGCTTCAGAAACACGACTACAGTTCATATAAACAAACTGCTGTGCAGCAATAGCGGAAATTGAAAAAAGAGTAAGACTATATGGCACAGTTTAAATAATGGATAACAGATAACACCATTATGTTCTACAGAGCTTATCTGCTTTCTGGTGTGTAACCTGAGTCTTTTCTCCTTTGAATGGCTGCCCCCATGGCTACACAGCAGCTTATTTATATAAACAATAGTAGTGTTTCAAAAGCAAACACAGCAGTTTTACCAGTGCAGGGCAACATTGCATTGCACTTTTATTTTTTTGAAGTTACTATTACTTTTACTCGGCTATCAGACTTTTACAAGAAATAATGGGTGATCTACAGGGCCACAAAAAATATGACACTTCAATATTAGAAAAACTGTGACACATAGAAAATAAAAAGTAATTGGAAATTATTTCTGGTGATCTATCGGGAAAAAAGTAGAAGTGGTTCACCTTTAAGTTAACTTTTAGTATGTTATAGAATGGCTAATGCAAATCAACTTTACAATTTCCCTTAATTCTTTTTTTTTTTTGTTAGTTTTTAAATTATTTCCCTTCATCTTCTGGACACTGTCCACAGCATTGAAATGGGAGTCACTGACCCATCTAAAAAAAACAGATGCTCTGTAAGGCTACACATTTATTGTTATAACTACTCATCTTTCTATTCAGGTCTCTCCTATTCATATTCCAGTCTCTTATTCAAATCAATGCATGGTTGCTAGGGCCATTTGGACCCTAGCAACCCGATTGCTGAAATTGCAAACTAGAGGGCTGCTGAATAAAAAGCTCAAAAACTCACAAATAATAAAAAATTGCAAATTGTCTCAGAATATCACTTTCTACATCCTACTAAAAGTCAATTAAAAGGTGAACAACCCCTTTTAAATGCCAGGGCCTATTTTGTATCCCAGTTTTTTTTGCCCTGGTTTCAATTCTAGACAGACTGGTGGTGGTGGTTTGATTAGGCAGTGGGCCCCCCCATACATCCCCCCCATACATCCAACTTTCACACAGCATCCGCACTAATCAGTATATGCGAGATAATGTAGACGTTTATAAATTGGGATTGAAAGGTGCTTATATATGGGGGTTGGTGTATGGACAGGGTCAAGGAGTTTGTAGAAAAAGCCGTTACACAGTCTCTATATAAAGAAAAATAATATAAATTTCATATGCAATGGGAGGAAAGACGGATAGGTGTGACAATTAAATGGTAATACTTCACATAGTCATGCAAAGCTTTTTTTCATATACATAACAAGTGAGATTTCATACAGGTGGGTCAGTGAGAATGGCTTTTCATAAGCACCAACTCCCTGTATTTCTGTATTATAAATATACTGCTCAAATATTCACATCTGCATTCCCTAGCAGCAATATATAAATACAAATACACAGATAAATCGTTCTGTGCTCAAGCTTACCAAGAGACGAGAAAGTAATAAATTGAATGCCTTTGATTTATTTGATAAAGTGGTAGAGGGAGCTGTGTGTCAGGCAATAACACTATATAGTAATTGCAAAATACCTTGTCAGCCTTGGCAAAGCCTGTAAGAAAGGGCCAAAGAACATGGAAGGGCGCTCTCATGAATACCAATAAACTTGGTAAAATATAACTACTGTAATGGCCAAAGGATATATAATATGCTCTGAGTCTTAAAGGCAGTATAAAAATAAAAACTGGGTAAATAAATAGGATGTGCAAAATAAAAAAATGTTTCTAATATAGTTAATTAGCCAAAAATGTAATGTATAAAGGCTGGAGTGACTGGGTGTGTAACATAATAGCCAGAACACTACTTCCTGCTTTGCAGCTCTCTTGGTTTCCACTGATTGGTTACCAGGCAGTAACCAATCAGAGACTTGAGGGGGCCAAATGGGACATAACTATTGCTTTTGAATCTGAGCTGAATCCTAAGGATCAATTGCAAACTCACTGAAGAGTTATGTCTCATGTGGCTCCCCTTAAAGTCGCTGACTAACTCGGAGTTATAGAGCTGAAAAGCAGGAAGTAGTGTTCTGGCTATTATGTTACACATCCAGTCACTCCAGCCTTTATACATTACATTTTTGGCTAACTAACTATATTAGAAACATTTTTTATTTTGCACAGCCAATTTACCCAGTTTTTATTTTTTCACTTAAAGGAGAAGGAAAGTCCCTGGGCGCAGGGTTTTCCTTCTCCTTTAAGGGGTGGCTCTCCTTTTAGTTAAATTTTAGCACGTTCCAGAATGATTAATTCGAAGCATCTTTTCAATTTGCGTTTATTTGTTCTTTTTTATAGTTGTTAGTGTAATTATTTGCCTTCTTCTTCTGACTCTTTCCAGCTTTCAAATGGGGGTCGCTGACCCCCATCTAAAAAAACAAATGCTGTACGGCTACAAATGCATTGTTATTGCTACTTTTTATTACTTGTCTTTCTATTCATATTCCAGTCTATTATTCAAATAAATGCATGGTTGCTAGGGTAATTTGGACTTGCATTGGAAATTGCAAACTGAAGAGCTGTTGAATAAAAAGCTAAATAACTCAAAAATCATTGCAAATTGTGCCAGAATATCACTCTCTATTTCATACTAAAAAGTTAACTAAAAGGTGAACAACCCCTTTAAAAGGAACAGCAATGAAACCCATAGACCCCTTAGTAACCCACCCCCTGTAAAGTATATTTCATGAAAAAGAGACATTCAGAGGGTGGGAGGTGTAGGAGGCATGACACATGTGCACAGTTAACCAACTAGTCACATTTCCAGGCATTTCCAGTATCTTACACCTACAGTTCATACAAATTGGGGCACAAAGAATGACAAAAACAACTAAATTTTGTATTCAACAAAGATTCTTGCACAGATATGAAAGCAGAGACATTTTTAGCTGTATCCCAAAGAAGGGGGGGGGGGAGTAGGAAAGAAGTGAACTGGATTATGAAGAGAAGCACTGGAGCTGCCAAAGTTCACAGCTCTGAAGATAAATGAGCTTTTACTATTGGAGATCTGTTAAATATTGCTTAAAGTTACCAAATGATAGAGCTGTGCCAAACGAGGTCAAATTTCCTGCACGTTAGGTGACCCTTTCCTGGAATATGTTTGTGTTGGAACAACCACTGCACACCGAAACCTAATTATCAGCAGAAAGCAATGCTGTTGAGACTAAGCAAGGGGTACTGGAGCTAAGGGAGAGGTAATGTACGAGCCTCCTTACATGGCCTATGGAGTGATGACAGTGTACTGAGCCAACACAAAACACTTGCCTGCCAGAGAGATATTCTGCAGCACAAACTTATTACATTTAATCCCACAGTGCGTGTTCTGTGTCTCATCGCAACAAATCGTTCTGTGTCTATTCGTTTTCAGATTTCTAACGTACATATGACCGGAGTCTCAGTACCAACCACTGGATATATGGAGAAAGACATAAAATTCAATGGATTTAGAGGTCCATTTATCAAAGGTCGAATTTCGAATTCATGTGAATATTTTTTAACTCTGATAATTTCGAATATACTCGAAATTCTGAATGGGAGGTTAAGAAAAAATGAGAACGTCTAAAAGTCGAATGAATATTACCGACTCGAAAACTCAAATCGAATAAGACTAAACTAGAATAGAGTTTTTTCTCCAAAAAAAACTCAAATGTCAGGAAGGCCATTAACTAGGGATGCATCGAATCCACGATTCCGTTCAGGATTCGGCCTTTTTCAACACAATTTGAATTCGGCCTAATCCTTCTACACAGCCGAACCGAATCCTAATTTACACATGCAAATTAGGGGCGGGGTGGGAAAATGCGTACATTTTTGTCACAAAATAAGGAAGTAAGAAATGTTTCCATTTTCCCACTCCTAATGTGCATATGCAAATTAGGATTCGGCCAAATCGTTCGCAAAGGATTCAGGTGTTCGGCTGAATCTAAAATAGTCGATTCTGTGCATCCCTTCTATTACCTTCTTCAAATGAGTCACTGGACCTCTCCCATTGATTTCTACATGAATTCGGCAGATTTTAGGTGGCGAATAATCAAATTTGAATAATCCCCAGGGTAAAGGTTTGATAAATCTCAAATCAAGTTTGGATTATTCCCAATTCGAATCAGAGAGTTTTGACCAAAAAAACTATTTGAATACAAATTTAATATTCGACCCTTGATAAATCTGCCCCTTATTATTTTTCCATTTTTTAGTTGTGTATAGGAAGCTACACATTTCTCCATTTTTTCTGATTGAATGTGTTGTGAAACGTAGCTGGAGTTGCCATAGTTTAAAAGGCAAATAAATTAAAGGGATACTGTCATGGGAAAACATGTTTTTTTCAAAATGCATCAGTTAATAGTGCTACTCCAGCAGAATTCTGCACTGAAATCCATTTCTCAAAAGAGCAAACACATTTTGTTATATTCCATTTTGAAATCTGACATGGGGCTAGACATACTGTCAATTTCCCAGCTGCCTCCAGTCATGTGACTTGTGCTCTGATAAACTTCAATCACTCTTTACTACTGTACTGCAAGTTGGAGTGATATTACCCTCTCCCTTTCCCCCCCAGCAGCCTAACAACTGAACAATGGGAAGGTAACGAGATAACAGTTCCCAAACTCAAGATAACAGCCCCCTGGTAGATCTAAGAACAGCACTAAAAAGTAAAAGCCAAGTCCCACTGAGACTGATTCAGTTACATTAAGTAGGAGAAATAACAGCCTGCCAGAAAGTAGTTCCATCCTAAAGTGCAGGCACAAGTCACATGACTGGGGCAGCTGCGAAACTGACAAAATGTCTAGCCCCATGTCAGATTTCAAAATTGAATATAAAAAAAAAAATCTGTTTGCTCTTTTGAGAAATGGATTTCAGTGCAGATTTCTGCTGGAGCAGCACTATTAACTGATGCATTTTGAAAAAAACATGTTTTTCCATGACAGTATCCCTTTAAGGTTCGAATGGTAAATTAACATTTTTGAAAAAAATTCAAATTTGATTGTGAGATTTATCACATCTCAACCCTGAAAACAGTTCTAATTTGACTAATCGCTACCTAAAACCTGCCGAGTTCATGTAGAAGTCAAAGACAGAGGTCTGTTGTTCCACTTGAAGATTTTAATTGCTTTCATGACATTTAAGTTTTTCTTCAGAGGAAATCTTGATTTGAATTTTCGGGTCGTTACTACTCGATTGAATATTAGACATTCAAGTTTTTCATACATAACCTCCAATTCGAGTTGTGAGTACATTCAAATTTATTAGAGTTAAAAAAAAAAAGTCACATAACGTTGATATTCTGCCTCTTAGTGGAGATCTTTTATATACAGTTCGGCAGACATGCACTTTTCCTCATTACAAAAAATGGTGACTTTCTGTAGAAGGCTACACATAAAAACAATGCGGTCAAGAAAACATTTTTTTTTTCATTTGTTTGCAATCAAAATAAAACTCACCGTCATCTCCAAGCTTGGAAGCGTGTTCGTTTATCAGCTCTTCTCCGACGTCAACTATTTGTTCGCTGTTCCGATAGTTATCTTCTCGCCAAGTTTTCATCTTGTCCCGCATGTCTGGAAAGTGAAAGGGGAATTTACTATGTTGGAAGGCGTCTACATGAATTCATTTGAGTGACAGTAGGGAAAGATTAGTAATTGCACTTAAAGAGGTTGTTCACCTTTAAATTAACAATTAATATGATGTAGAGAATGATATTCTGAGAAAATTTACATTTGGTTTTCATTTTTTATTTGTGGTTTTTGAGTTATGTAGCTTTTTATTCAGATCTTTGCAATTGCAATTTGCATCACTTTTTAATAAATGGTGTTACACTATCCTGGCTTTATTTCTCTCTATGGGAACATGAGTAGCTGACAGGAGAAGAAGGGAGAGACCTGCTAAACACTACGAGCCATATACTATACCTACAGTTTGTAAGTAGGCAATCCAGCCAAACAGTGGTGGAAAAATTGGAGAAACGTTGCATGTCACCAATAACAGTGGAAATTTAAAGGGAAATACACCTCAAAAAAAATAACAACCTGGACACTGGGTGTTGGTGTGATATTGAAACATATTGCGCTATTTTTTTCTGTTTCTTTCTCTGTTGCCGTAGGCGCTGATCTGCATATACATTTTTTGATGACATCACTTCCTGCCTGAGTCTCTCCCTGCTCACTTATAGCTCTGGGCTCAGATTACAGCAGGGAGGGGAGGAGGGTTTTTACTGAAAATTTTACAACAGAATATGAACATAATTAAGACTAACATTACAATAACATTACACTCATATAGAACCAAAATCACACCTCCCCACCCCCAGTCCACTGGCCAAATATCCTGATGGATAGACTGACAAAGGGACAAAGACAGTCTCAGTCTTATAAAGAGTTTATACCTTTGCTGTGGATTGCCAGGAGGGAACAATGAGACTAGGGATGCACCAAATCCACTATTTTGGATTCGACCGAACCCCTAAATCCTTTGCAAAAGATTTGGCCGAATACCAAACCGAATCCGCATATGCAAATTAGGGGTGGGAAGAGGAAACCATTTTTTACTTCGTTGTTTTGTGACAAAAAGTCACACAATTTCCCGGATTCGGGAATTCAGACTCAGTTCAGCAGGGCAGAAGGATTCAGCCGAATACTGCTGAAAAAGGCAGAATCCAGAAACGATTTTTGGATTCGGTGCATCCCTAGAAGAGACACAACTATATACAGCCAATTGGTGTTACTGGTGGCCTGAAGGAGTGAAATCCAATGTATTGCGCTTGGTATATCTGGAAAACTCCCAGTCCCACGTAAGAAAAAAATCTAACCCCAAAGTTAAAACTCCTAGAAAGCCTGGTAGGAGCACAATGGTACCTGGGCAATGCCCCATTGGTAGTGAGCCAAATTGAGGCCAAGAATAAGTGGTAAGCAAGCCAACTGCAAGCAAAAGGATGAATAGAGAAGCAAACTGAGCATGCTCAAGCCCGTGCCCAGGAGGTTTAGATACAGAAGACCATTTGTACACAATAGAAGGCAAGTAATGTGGTGTTTCTATTGAACGAGGAGTAGCATTGGGGGTTTACTGGTGTATGTATATAGACCTTTCTGATAAAGCTGATTTATTTTCATTAAAAGGGAAGGAAAGGTTAAAAATGTTAGGAGAGAAACTTATTTCCAACCCAGCATTGCCTTCAGGGACTCCTATTACTTACCACCGTCAGACTCTAACAAGCCTGGTCTCCTGGCTAACTTGGCTTTAAAATAGACTTGGAGGTAGGTCAAGAAGCATACAGTTTGGAGAAATTGGTTACATCGCTACTTCAGTATAATGGGAAATAGGCAAGTATTTTGATCAACATTAAGGGGCTGATTCACTATGGGTCGAATAGCTAGGGTTAATTAACCCTCGATATTCGACTAGGAATTGAAATCCTTCGACTTTGAATATCGAAGTCGAAGGATTTAGCGCAAATTCTGTGATTGTACGATCGAAGGATAATTCCTTCGATCGAACGATTCGAAGGATTTTAATCCAACGATCGAAGGAATATCCTTCGATCAAAAAAAGTTAGGCAAGCCTATGGGGACCTTCCCCATAGGCTAACATTGACTTCGGTAGCTTTTATCTGCCGAACTAGGGGGTCGAAGTTTTTTTTAAAGAGACAGTACTTCGACTATCGAATGGTCGAATAGTCGAACGATTTTTACTTCGAATCCTTCGATTCAAAGTCGTAGTCGAAGGTCGAAGTAGCCCATTCGATGCTCGAAGTAGCCCAAAAAAACCTTCGAAATTCGAAGTTTTTTTACTTAGAATCCTTCACTCGAATTTAGTGAATCGGCCCCTAAGTTCACACAAACTTTATTGCAATCAAATGGGTTTCACTTCCACTTACTACGTTTATTCATCTCTAAGAAAAATTCTCACTCCATCAATGTATACATTCAAAAAAGGAATAATTGTATCAACCAAAAGACAAAATTATTTTCCAGACTAACCTTCCGGAAACAAGTCTCCAACCAAATCCAAAAACTTTCATAAATCTGTCCGTGTTTCCACATTTTGATTTCTGTTAAATACGGCCAAAACCATCTTTCGGGTAATATTTCCTATAAATGACTACACGCAAATGCTTTTTGACATGAAGATCCAAGGAAATTCTAATTGGATCGTCTGAATATTAGCTAGCAGGAAAGCATCAGAAGACTGGCAAGGGCTGCTATATATTGAAATATAATAAGCGGCCAAAGTTTCCTGTCTACTGATAACTTGGCACAAGCTAAAATCCATCGCACCAGTGTAAGCTATTGGAGGTATTTACTAATTCCACACTTGGGTGACAAATGGTCGTTTCGGTAATTCAATGGGGAAAAAAAAGCTCCCCTTTTTTTTTTAAAATAGTGAATTATATCTAGGAGAACAACTAGAAAAACACGTTGTAGCTAAAAGAATTCTGACATCTTGTATGAGGCAGTTTATTTTACTTTTGGGTGCTAATTTTGTGAACCATCTGTGCTGGACGACAACTAGTGAAAACTGCTGGGCTGAATTATGCGTTTAACTCCAAAGGTACCAAAAAACAGATGTTTTTTGTCTCCTGTATTATTTAATAAAATTAATTCATTTCATAACCACACTGACCCTAAGAGACGTTAATAAGGGAATTAAAAGATTTATACAAATAAACAGGAAAAATATTTATGACTTAAACAGAGGTCTTTGCCCCCATATCATCCATTCCAAAAATAATTCATTTTTATTTACTTCTAAAAAGCAATTGCTAGTTTTCCCTTCCTAGCCATATCCTTTATAGTGAAACTATGTGTCCTTTGTCTTTGTTTTCCCTTTTCACAAAAAATGGGCAAACGAGTACAAATCAAAGCTCTTCAAAATAACAGGTATGGGACCCATTATCCAGAATGCTGTGGACTAGGGGTTTTCCGGACAATGGATCTTTCCGTAATTTGGATCTTCATATCCTAAGTCTAGTAAAAAATCATGGAAACATTAATTAAACCCACTAGGACTGTTCTGCTTCTAATAAGGATTAATTATATGTTAGTTTGGATTAAGTTATTGCTTTATTATTACAGAGGACAAGGAAATAGAATTTGGATTCTATGGAATATGCCTTTTCAGTAATTTGGAACTTTCCAATATAACAGATTTCTAGGTAATGAAGCCCATTCCTGTACTATTCATTTAGATATTAAAATAATTATAACCAGTTTTGGACTGGCCCATCGGGATACCAGGAAAACTCCCAGTGGGCCCAGGTGTCAGTGGGCCCTAGTGCTCCTAAACATTTGACCTATTTCATGGCCATTCCCTATTTCTATGAGAACAAAGAGGCTAAATAGATGGAATAATAGATTATAGTATGTATAACTAAAAAGACTAGGAGAATATAGGTTGAGTGAGGAGAGAATAATAATAGTACTGAGAGTGGGCCCCTGGTCTAAATTTTCTTGGTGGGCCCCTGGTGTAAGGTTTTTGGGTGGGCCCCTGGTGTCCCAGTCCGACACTGATTATAACTTAGTTTATTTAATAGGTCCAAGGATGTTCTTTTTTATGTCTAGGAAATAGAACATCTGAAAGTTGCAGCCAGTCTGCTGCTTAAACTATTCTTTTTATTTTATTACAGTTCCCAGCTGTTTAAATATACACAATAGTTCAACGGTATATTAAAAAGGCTTATGCCTAAGGTTTTAATTGACAAATACCAATCTATTCATTTTGTTATTTGCTGCACTACAGCAGAGAACAGTGAAACTAAAAACGTTTCCAGGGCAATTATTGGGGAAGGAGAAAGGTTCCCCTCCCCCAGTGCCTACAGTACACGTAGATTCCATTTTACCCTCTCCTGCCAACCATTTCTTAAAGGTCTAATAAAATGGTGACTTTGTGGTAGTGTAATTGATTTTTCCCATAGCATTAAAAAAGCGATACCACCAAGTCTATGGCATCATAGGCATTCGATTAAACCAGTGGCTTGTGAGCAACATGTTGCTCTCCAACCCCTTGGATGTGGCTCCCAGTGGCCTCAAAGCAGGTGCTTATTTTTGAATTCCTGGTTTGAATGAAAGCTTTAGTTACATAATAACCATGTGTACTGTCAAACAGAGCCTCCTGTAGGCTGCCAGTCCACATAGGGGCTATTATTAGCCAATTAAAGCCCATATTTGGCACCCCCAGAAACTTTTTGCATGCTAATGTTGCTCTCCAACTTTTTTTACATTTGAATGAGGCTCACCAGTAAAAAAGGTTGGGGACCCCTACCTTCCGCTAAGCACAATTCTGCTGAAAAAATGTTTTAGCCTTGTCACCCATTGTAATTTAAGGATACAGCCCATCAGATCAGCCCAATAATCCAGGAAGCGCTGCATACCCCCAATGGAAGGGACATAGGGAAAATAGCTTATGATCTAGACTACGTCTGTGTGTTGTAATATGTTGCATTTAGCTGGCCTCAAATTTCAGACTGTTTCAAATTAAAACTTTTTACCCAAAAACTTGTGTCAGGCTACTAGAGCTCACACTTGGGGAAACAATTGTTTTTATCCTCCAAATAGCCCCACCCTGAGCACTAGGCCATCAGCAATGGGAGGGAGCTCTTGGTGTGGGCACCCATGTTGTGCCACAGCTTTTGCTAGACATCACAAGCCCATAGAAAAGTTCATTTTGAGCATTTTTGTTTTTTAAGATAAAAAGTATTGTTTCCCCCCCAACTGGCGTTTATACTGTATTAGCCTGCAACTCTGGTGGGGAAAACTATTTTTGGGTGATGGGTGTCCTTTAAGTAGTTGTTTGGAGGAAATAAAATGGTGGTTCTGGAAACATTTCATTGGATGGGTTTACACATTTACTTTACAGTGCTGCGAAATAGGCTGGCACTATATTAATAAATTCTAATAATAATAAATAATATGCAGAATGCATTCAGATTTATTCCTTGACAACCAGATGCGAACTACATGGTTCTCTTTCATGTATTATTTACACTGTATTCTAGGTGACTTCTGGCAAGGCTTTCTTGATCACAGTAATAAAGGATATCAAAGGTTCCGGTAGTCCGCTCCCTCTGCCGGTTCCCAGAAGGGTCTGTTCTCCCTCAGACTTGTATAGAAATCCAATCCAGAATTACGGAAAGAAACCAGCGCTCATCCAGCACGAGGTATAGACAAACAAAGGGGCAAGAAAATAATTCCCATATAGTGTAGTATTTTTGCATGAATTTAGTACACCACTTTGTGAGATTAGAGTACTTTTAAAAAAGTGCCCTTTTCAAATTATACTATTTGCCGTGTCACTTATTAAAATCCACACAGTGAAGTGAATCTTATGTGAGGGTACTCACGAACGTTTAAATGGAGTTTAGGCGTTTAGAAAGATAGTTTAGCGATCATCTTCCCAATTCTCTCCAGATTCTGTGGCTTTAAAACAATGCGCTGACATAGTGTAAAATCATCACTTTTTTAATCCCAAAATAACTTCCTTGAGGAAGTCAGAAGACGAAACGCGTCGGGCAGTGACGTCATCCACGAGCGCACTGGGATACACGAGGCAGTCGAGATGCCGGCTAAACCATCTGTACTGACTGTCTGGTGATTCCAACAGACGGCGAAGGGGTGACTTTCTTTTAATGCGAAAATTTTAATAGCAACATTGTGAGTGTGATTTTAATGTTATTTTGGGATTAAAAAAGTGATGATTTTACACTATGTCAGCGCATTGTTTGATGATCGCTAAACTATCTTTCTAAACGCCTAAACTCCGTTTAAACGTTCGTGAGTACCCTCACATAAGATTCACTTCACTGTGTGGATTTTAATAAGTGACACGGCAAATAGTATAATTTGAAAAGGGCACTTTTTTAAAAGTACTCTAATCTCACAAAGTGGTGTACTAAATTCATGTAAAAATACTACACTATATGGGAATTATTTTCTTGCCCCTTTGTTTGTCTATACCTCGTGCTGGATGAGCGAAGGCTTTCTTGATGTTTAATATGTCTATTTCTACTGTTTTTAAAGGGAAAACATGTTTTCTTCAAAAAGCATCAGTTAATAGTGCTACTCTAGCAAAATTCTGCACTGAAATCCATTTCTCAAAAGAGCAAACTGATTTTTTTATATTCAATTTTGAAATCTGACATGGGGCTAGACATATTGTCAATTTCCCAGCTGCCCCTGGTCATGTGACTTGTGCCTGCACTTTAGGAGAGAAATGCTTTCTGGCAGGCTGCTGTTTTTCTTTCCCAATGTAACTGAATGTGTCTCAGTGAGACATGGGTTTTTACTATTAAGTGTTGTTCTTAGATCTACCAGGCAGCTGTTATCTTGTGTTAGGGAGTTGCTATCTGGTTATCTTCCCATTGTTTTTTTTGTTTGGCTGCTGGGGGGGGGGGAAGGGAGGGGGGTGATATCACTCCAACTTGCAGTATAGCAATAAAGAGTTATTGAAGTTTATCGGAGCACAAGTCACATGACTTGGGGCAGCTGGGAAATTGACAATATGTCTAGCCCCATGTCAGATTCAAAATTCAATATAAAAAAATCTGTTTGCAATTTTGAGAAATGGATTTCAGTGCAGAATTCTGCTGGAGCAGCACTATTCACTGATTCATATTGAATTTTTTTCCCCCATGACAGTATCCCTTTAACATGGATTAATTACCACAGAGATTGAAATAAACAAAGCTTAATAATACATACAAAATGTAATTCTATGAAAACTAGATATGTTTAAAAATAGAAGACATCACAGTACGAATAAGATGTGCATAAAAGCAACGTGGGCAAAAGGATGGGAGAACCCCAAGTTATAGTCTTGCAAATAGCAGCATTCTGAGAAACAGCACAACAATTATTTTCCTAAGAATATCACACATGCATCTGTTAAGAAACACTGTATGGTTCCCCTATAACAACAATATGTTGTTAATGGTAAGAAAGGCTAAACAAGCCAATAAATAAAAACTAGGTAAAGTGGCCTGACTTTCTTGAGCTCATAGGCCACCGATGGACAAAAGACTGCAGGGTAAATAACAAGACCCCACCCACTGAGATTGGATGAAAGGAGATATATTCAATTACAGGAGGTTTTTTTTTTTGTAATGCTGGTCAGGTCATGGATTTTCAAACAGATGGGGTAATGGAAGCATCCTCAGTGACCAGATATCTTATGCCATAAAGCTTATGGTGGATAAGACCATATAGAACTATGATTTGTTAAATAATTAGTAATATAATCCAGGGAGTAATCTGATCCCCATTTTGCAGACAAGAAAGGCCTCACTCTCCTCGTGGGGCTGAATACAGTGCTAGCCTAATCATTTTCTACCTCACTTCCTCTAGATCGCTGACTGCAACCTCCCTGTTGTTCACCTTCAAACACTTTTTTAAGTTTGGTTTCAGATAGTTTATCAGAAATAAAGACTTTTTCCAATTACTTTCTATTTTCTATATGTGAATGTTTTTCTAATATTGAAGTGTAAATTTTAAATCTTCTAAAGCAGCTCTGGGGGAGGGGGTCGCCGACTCTTTAACTGTTCTAAACTAATCAATTTAGTTGATACAGTTGTTATCTTTGTCTCTGCCGAGCTGTTAGAATTGATACAATAGTTGCTAATATTCCAGATACTGCTGAGAAATGGATCAACTAAATGTAGCAGATTGTAACAGTTCAGAAACTGCTCCTGGATCACTGAGCTGCCAGACTGAAAGAAACACTACAGATACAAACATGAAATTTTAAACTTAAAGGGCACCTATCACAGCCAAAATCAAACACATATTAACAATCTGACCAGTACAACCTAAACACATTTAATCAAACTCTATATAACATTTTTTGAAAAAAACTGAAGGTTTTAAAAAAAATCACTTACTTTGACAAATGGGTTCGTTCACTGAGGGAGGCCATACTGAGCTATAACATGCAAATTTCAGGAGCATGCTCAGATTGTAGCATTGCCTTGAGTATTCTACCCAGAATGCCTTGCTTTAGTAAACTCCTCCACTAGAAGTATCAGGAGATTTCCCTACCTTGTCCCCTGCTGGTGATGTTATTATGCCAATGAAGGGCACACGCTAATTTCAAGCAGGTGGCAGCACTACAGAACCGCAGCTAACACTGACGTTTGGCTGATTTGAAAATAGCTTAGAAGGGTTGATAAGCAACCAAGGAATTTCAATTGAGCATGTGCGAGATTTCAGAGCTACAGTTGGCTGGGAAGATATAGGAGGAGCCAGTGAAATCCAAGATGGCTGCCTCACAGGGCCGGGCCTGCACGGGTGCCCTAGGCAAGCCGGGCGGACACAGCACCGGCTCAGTGCGAGTGGGCATGCGCGAATTGGCGCTAGTGTGCGGTCCCCTCACTGCCCAACTGTTTCTTCTCTTTTCTGCGCTACTGCGAATGAACTTGTGTTTGCGCATGCACAGAAAGAAGAAAAGGGCAGAAACGCTCTGGCAGACAGGGGACCGAGCGCCAATTCGCGCATGCGCAGAAAGAAGAAAAGGGCAGAGAGAGTCAGGCAGAGATGGGAACGGACTGGGTGTAGGCGACAGAGGAGGTACGTGCCTGGCGCCCCCCAGCTTTGTGCCCTAGGAACATGCCTACCCCTTGGCCCGGCCCTGCTGCCTCAGCTAGATCTGCAGTGGAGATTTGGCTGTAATCAAGTGTCTGGCCAAACCGAATCTGAATCCTTTCATTTCCGTGACTTTTTATCACACACAAGGTTGTATTTATAGATAGAGACCTGAGGGCCTGTGGCTAGGGCAGCAGCTTTAGGGACGGCACTCGGGTGACTATATAACGAGTTGTTATAGCAATTTTTCAACAAATTTTTAAATTACATTTTTCTTTGTTAGGTAAAAATAATTTCCCAAGCCACTGCTGAAGACTTGTGGCTTAATCAGGCAGCTAAGCTGGGGGAGCGAGGAGTTAGGAGCACAATTTTTGGTGCTTATTGGTGGAATGACAATACTCCATGTTCATGAAGTCACCTGTAGACGTCACTTCTGCAATGAATGGGGCCTTGCTCAGCTCTGGTGCCTAGGGTAACACTGGAACTAACACACAAACAAGGATGTAAAAAAAAAATGGATAAATATAGGATAAATGGAAAAAGCCACATTTTTTTAGGCAACTATAAATAATGTGGTGTTGGTCTCACGTTGTGCTACAAATTAATATTATCTTTAAAAATAGCCCCTTTATTAGAGCTCCCTGCTCACCGGTCCCTGTCTGTGTTTCAAATGAGGGTGTCCTAAATGTCCCTGCTAGAAAAACAGTAAGAGGGGGACAGCTAATCACAGTCCTGCAGTCACACAAGCAAAGACAGGCTTCAGTTCCCTAACAGGTCAGCCTAGCTGCTGATTGGTTCCTATCCTACAGTGCAGTGTGCCGAGTTTTCACCGTGATTGCATGTGCGTGCCTACTGGGCTTTCACAGCAATTGCGCATGCGCGCCTACTGGGTTTTCACCACGATTGCACATGTGCGCCTACTGGGTTTTCACAGCAATTGCACATGTGCGCCTACTGGGTTTTCACAGCAATTGCACATGCGTGCCTACTGGGTTTTCACAGCAATTGCACATGTGCGCCTACTGGGTTTTCACAGCAATTGCACATGCGTGCCTACTGGGTTTTCACCGTGATTGTGTGCCTACTGTGTTTCACCGCAATTGTGTGCCTACTGGGTTTTCACAGCAATTGCACATGCGTGCCTACTGGGTTTTCACCGTGATTGCGTGCCTACTGGGTTTTCACAGCAATTGTGCATGTGCGCCAACTGGGTTTTCACTGCAATTGCGTTCCTACTGGGTTTTCACCGTGACTGCACATATGCGCCTACTGGGTTTTCACCGCAATTTTGCATACGTGCCTACTGGGATTTGACCCCATTTGCGCATATGCACCTACTGGGTTTTTTGATCCAATCCTGACATTACATACGAAAATCTGGGCTTGGCTTCGGCTAGTGATTCGCTGAATCTTCCTCCATGATGGATTCTGTGGAACCCCCCCCCAAATAAAAGTGTATCCTGTGCATCCCCCACACTTTCCTGCCACTTCTTACCTTCCCAGGTCACATCGTACAGGTCTGACACCTTTGACATTTTCTCACCTGTAAGAAGAACAGAAGAAAAAAGACATTAATTTCCAGTTTTCTTGTGACCAACCAATTTGCGTTATTGTTGTTTTGTTGCAGTTGTTTTGGCAGCATTACAGTATGTTTTGCTCCCATCAGCCGCTCTTTTCCATAAAACAACAAAGCAAGAGCGTCAGTCATGTAAACCGAGCGAATGAAATGGCTCATAATGTTCTTTTAGACTCCAGCCTGACATACACTGACCCTGCTCAATGGACAATCACAATCATGTGCGTTTTACTTCCATTCAACTAGTAACATACCGCCTTGTTACAGCCCAGCTCTTCCCAGGACAGTGCCGACCTTCTTAACACACAAGCAGCTGAGCCCCGGATCCGTACGTAGCCCCGTTGACTTCCAGCGCTTTGACCAATACCGCTAATCCCGTCACAACTCTCGCGAGACAGCGACGTCACATCACACTTCTACAAACGTAGTGACGTTGCACGTAGCCGCCTTGTTGGAGTGACGAGCTGGGTCTCAGTGTCATACAAGGATAAGGCGATAGGAATATAGGCCAGTCTGTGTAGGGCTCGGTCTTTTTCGGTTTGCAACTCCTAGTTGCGGCCAGCTAATAATAAGGATTATTTGTTTTCCTGCTCCTGCAATCTCCCAATAGCTGCCAATGGAGTTTCTGTGCTCTCAATATTTGTTCTGAAGTAATTTTTTTCTGCTCAGAGCTCATTCTTCTATCAGAGGAGGAGGAGGAGGAGAAAATGTTATTGATGGTTAGAAACGATAAGCGGCACACACAAGCCTAAATATTTAAAGGAAAGAGGCATATATACTTGGGGGCACATTTACTAAGCTTGAGTGAAAGATTAGAATAAAAAATACTTCGAATTTCGAAGTATTTTTTTGGCTACTTCGACCATGGAATTGGCTACTTCAACCTTCGACTACGACTTTGAATCGAACGATTCGAACTAAAAATCGTTTGACTATTCGACCGTTTGATAGTCGAAGTACTGTCTCTTTAAAAAAAAACTTCGACCACCTACTTCGCCGCCTAAAACCTACCGAGCACCAATGTTAGCCTGTGGGAAAGGTCCCCATAGGCTTTCCTAGCAATTTCTGATTGAAGGAAAATCGTTTGATCGATGGATTAAAATCCTTCGAATCGTTCGATTCGAAGGATTTAATCGTTCGATCAAATTATTTTTCCTTCGATCGATCGTTCGAACTTCGACCACCTACTTCGCCACCTAAAACCTACCGAGCACCAATGTTAGCCTATGGAAAAGGTCCCCATAGGCTTTCCTAGCAATTTCTGATCGAAGGAAAATCGTTCGATCGATGGATTAAAATCATTAGATTCGAAGGATTCAATCATTCGATCGAACGATTTTTCCTTCGATCGAACAAATTGCGGTAAATACTTCAAAGTTGAAGGATTTAACTTAGATGGTCCAATATCGAGGGTTAATTAACCCTCGATATTCGACCCATAGTAAATGTTGGTGTAGGCAGGGTCGGACTGGGGGGCCCGGGGCCCACCGGGACTCCTGTTCTGGTGGCCGGCAAAAATGATGGTTGATCACAATGTTATTAATAGTGAAAAAAGATAAATATATAGGAAGGCCGGTATTTTTTTCCAGAATAGGTGGCAACCCTAGTTCTGGGCCGCACTCCGGACCCCCTACTGCGACACCGTGCATGCGCGGTGGAGCATTTTTTTTGTAGGGCCAGGGATTGGGAGAGGGGGTCTGGCCCAGTGGGGGCACACGAGGGCCGGGGCCCACCGTGTTTCCGACCCTGGGTGTACGGTTGCCACCTGTTCAGTTTTGACCCGAACAGTTCGTTTTTTCTAAGGCCTGTTTGGTAGTAATGTGTGGGTCGGCTTTTAACGGTATTAAATCAGCCCCATGTGTTGGAAGATTGAGCTGTGACCAGGGATCTTGGCACTTGTTCTGAAATTAGGGAGCCATGCGTGACGCAAATACAGTTGTGGATAATATGTGAATGCATCGTATGGTGCTGAGTACATTTTTTGAATGCAAGTAAGCATTTTTTCGTCCAACAGTACAGCATTGTTTCTCAGAATTCCAGCATCTTTGCCATGTTGCGGTTGATGCGCTAATTTTTTGCGTTTCTTTAAATTGCAACTTATGCAGAGTGAGAATGTTATTACTTTTTGGTGTGCTATTCTCTTAGAGCTAGTCAGTTGCGGCTACTAACTCAGATGGAATTCTGAAATTACCATCACATTCAGAGTGTGTATTTCCAAGGTTCCCTTTTGTCACCAAATACACTACCAAATGTACTACCAAATACACACAGGTACAAGGAGCATGTTTGAGAATAGGTACCTTTCATGAGTGGCATTGCAGAAAACTTGAAGCACAGCACCGGTTTATGTTTAAAAATAAAAAGCCTTTATTAAGCACATTTGGCAATGATCTGGATACAGCGACGTTTCAGGCTCTATGGCCTTTTCTCAAGCTTCATGAGTGGCATTGCTACACAAACAACTTTGCTTCCATTATAGCATACCACACTTGCGTTTGTGAATGAGTGTGCGGTGCCTTCAAACCAAGCCTAATGTACTCTTGCTTGTGCCTAGTTTCATCGTAGGCATTTGTCTGGAGCCATAGGAAAACAATTGGGGCTGTACTTTTAAAATGACTCATTTGCACTTTGCTGCATACAGTGGTGAGAAGTGCAGTCTGACTGTCGTGTTGTGTGGTCAGATTGAACAACATCTGGTTAATAAAGCAATGGGGTGATCTGTAAGAAATCAGCGTTAGGATGCCAACAACCGTCTGTAAATGGTATACATTATATGTACCATGAATTCACATACAGTTTTACTATATGACATTTATTAGTTGCAAAGATACTGTGTTGCTGCAGTTCTCACTTCCAAAATGCTTGTGTGTGTATGATTTTTCTGGAAACAGTTCCTAGAGATCCTATCTTGTGTTCTTTATTCCAAACACATGTTGTGAGAGGTAAATATTAGTTCTTCTTATTTGAGGTTTGCCATAATTGCTTTGTACAAACCAATGCATAAAGCCACAGACAAACTTTAATAGTTGACGGTTTTGTTAAATATTTTACTTCTTGTACTGCCTGACAGAATACAGTATCAGAACAATCTAGGGGACTGAATTCATACTCTGCATGTATTTATTTTTCTTACCCTAGTTCTGGGAACATTAAATACATGGAATATTGAGCTGGTATCCTTTGGATAATTAAGTTTATATTATAGATGGTTTGTTGAGTGCAAGTTTGTGGATACTAGACAAAAGCAATTGAATACAACCAGTTCAATGTTATAGATATTATCAAGGCAAATAGGGGAAAAAGGCAGCCCTTCCAGGTGGATTTTGTAGACCTTTCACAGAATTTTCAAGTGCTCAAGTAACCCTAAATGACATGTTTTGTTCATTTTCTATATTAAAGAAGGGAACAGCTCTGCAAAGAGTAAACATAAACATGACATATTTCTTAAGATTTTAATGCACAATTACTACTTTTTTGAAAGACTTGAAAAAATAAATCATCAAGGGGGTTATGTACTAAAACTCAACTTTTTCTCACTTTTTAATTAAAACAAACTTGACCTAACTTCCGTCCACAAATTTAGCTTATTAATAAAGAAATCAGATCAAAAAAGTCGGGTCAGGAAAATGTTGTAAAAATGGTGCGACAATTAGAATCATGCAACTTTCTCGAGTTGTCGCTTGACAAACTGAAGTTTATCGAGTTTGTTGCAGAAAAAGGGCCAAATTAACTAAAGGGCGAATTTTCACCACACTTTGCACCACTTCATCAGTGAAGTGGCGAAGTTTCGTTTAATATCGAACTTTCGCTGATGTTCATTTATGCCTAGCAAAACTTCGTTAATACACTTACACTTAGGTCAATTTGAATAGGGCGGTACATATAGGTCATATATATGCCTTTATGTTTTGGTGCAAATGCTTGAAGTGGCCACTTATTAAAAATGTCCAAGGAAGCAAAATAGAGATCCTCTAATGTCCTAGACATGAGCCCACCCTAAAACAAATGTGGCATGCCCCTCAAATGATTAAAAAATATACTAAAACAAAAATATTTAATAGTTTCATTTATTAAATAATCCAACTTTAAAATATGAAAAATCGCCAACTTTGTATTAATTTTTATAACTTTTCTGCATACAGGATATGATGTAACTGACATAAGATTGAGGAGGATGTAGCTTCATCGTGTCAGTTCGAAATGTATAACCTGGCGAAAGAAACTCTGGCAAAGGAGTAACGTAATGAAAAATTCACTATTTAGTGAATTTGCGGAGTAACGATCCTTCATCTGAGCAAAAATTAGTCTAGTGAAAGAGTGCAAAATTTTGTTAGTGATGTACTTTTTCGCTAGCGACAGCCACTTCCCCCTTTAGTAAATTTGCCCCAATTATTTCTGTTTTCCGGTGAAAACCAACGTTAAACACCCCAAAACTCCCTAAATTTGGATAAAAATATCTTCAAATGGTTAAAGGGATACTGTTATGGAAAAACATGTTTTTTTCAAAATGCATCAGTTAATAGTGCTACTCCAGCAGAATTCTGCACTGAAATCCATTTCTCAAAAGAGCAAGCAGATTTTTTTATATTCAATTTTGAAATCTGACATGGGGCTAGACATAATTTCCCAGCTGCCCCTGGTCATGTGACTTGTGCCTGCACTTTAGGAGAGAAATGCTTTCTGGCAGGCTGTTATTTCTCCTACTTAATGTAACTGAATGTGTCTCAGTGGGACTTGGCTTTTACTATTACTGTTGTTCTTAGATCTTCCAAGGAGCTGTTATCTTGTGTTAGGGAGCTGTTATCTGGTTACCTTCCCATTGTTCTGTTGCTAGGCTGCTGGGGGGAGAAAGGGAGGGGGTGATATCACTCCAACTTGCAGTACAGCAGTAAAGAGTGATTGAAGTTTATCAGAACTCAAGTCACATGACTGGGGGCAGCTGGGAAATTGACAATATGTCTAGCCCCATGTCAGATTTCAAAACTGAATATAACAAAATCTGTTTGTTCTTTTGAAAAATGGATTTCAGTGCAGAATTCTGCTGGAGCAGCACTATTAACGGATGTGTTTTGAAAAAAAACATGTTTTCCCATGACAGTATCCCTTTAAAGGGACAGCTACCATTGACTTTTAAATTAATTCGACAGGTTTGAAGAGGGAGAATTTTTGGATTCAGACTTAAAACAGCTTTGGGGCATAATAAATCTGGAAAAAGTTTTTTCTTTAAAGATTTTTCACTAAAAAAAAACTTGGCTAGAAAAAAATTGGGTTGTTATAAATAACTCCCCAAATGTGCAAAGGTTTTGTAAGGTCTTAGCACCTAATTGACAGTTAATTCTTAATAATATAAGTCAATGTAAGTAAATTTCTAGGCATTTCAACACTTTTAGGGGTTTGTGCTTCCACTCAACAGCCATGGACGCATCTAAGCAGCGGAATGAGGATTTGACAATAAAGATAAACGACAGTGGAATAATGCAAAGGGATATCAAAATGCTTCAGAAATGTCTGGCCATGGATAAAAAGGAGGTGTGCAGGGAAAAGCAAAGCTAACCCATTTCCATCATCCTCAGCACACTTCCTAATAGAAGCCAGCAGGAATTTGGGGGGGGGGGGGGGGCTGAAAAAAGTGCCGGGCTATCCGCCCAGGAAAAATATCCTGAGGTGAACACTGCAGTAGCTGAACTGGTTGAGGGAACTGTAGATTTCCCTAGGTGTCTACAAATCCTGGAAACTTACGTCCCACAGTAAGGGAACTGAAACCAAAAAAAAGATTGGATATTACAACAATGTTATGATCCAAAACATGTATCAAAATCAACAATAAACTATTTCAAGACACAAAAGATTAAGGTTTTGGAATGGCCTTCATAGTCCATAGACTTCTATATTATTGAAAATCTGTGGGTAGATGTCAGACATTCAAGATGACCTAAAGACATGTCTAAACTCGAAGATTTCTGCAAGGAAAAGTGGAAAATAATTCCTAAAGCAAGAACAGAATGACTGTTGGCTACAAGAAATGTTTGGCGGCTGTTATTTCTGCCAAAGCTAGTGTTACTATGTACTGAAAAGTTGCCCAAACTTTGCACATGCCACAATTTATGTTTTATTTTTTCCAGTCTTAAGTTTGGCATATATACAGTACTTGTGCACTGAAATTTGTAGAATTGTATAGTACTTTTAAAAAAGGTATTTCTTTATTCAGTTTTAACATGTAATAAATATAACACAGAAAGAGTGTAGAAAAGAGTAAGGGGATAAAGGAGGGAGTAGGAGAGTAATTAAAGGAAAACTATACTCCCAAAATGAACACTTAAGCAACAGATAGTTCATATCATATTAAGAAGCATATTCTTACCAAACTGGAATATATATTTAAGTAAATATTGCCCTTTTACATCTCTTGCCTTGAGCCCCCATTTCATAATGGTCTGTGTGCTGCCTCAGAGATCACCTGACCAGAAATACTTCAACTCTAACTGTAACAGGAAGAAGCGTGGAAGCAAAAGACACAACTCTGTCAGTTAATTGGCTCATGCAGGGGTATTTCGCTAATCAGCCGAGTTGAGGCTGTCGCCTCAGGCGGCAGCTCCCCGCTAGGTACCAGGGGCAGCAAAAATGCTGCTCCTGGTACTTTAAGAGCAAATTTCCAGGGGAGGGGGGGCAGCAGCAATTGCTGCTGCCTCAGGCGGTGGAGTGACCAGGATTGCCCCTGGGCTCATGTGACCTAACATGTATGGTTTGTTGGTATGTTTGTGAGTACAGTGAATCCTGTGATCCCAGGGGGCGGCCCTTATTTTTTAAAATGGCAATTTTCTATTTATGATTACCCAATGGCACATACTACTAGAAAAGTATATTATTATGAAAATGGTTTATTTAAGTGAAGCAGGATTTTACATATGAGCTGTGTTATGCAATATCTTTTTATAGAGACCAACATTGTTTGGGGGGTATAGTTTTCCTTTAAGGAGACTTGTCAGACTGAAGTAGTTGCCGGAGCTTCAAGACAAGGGTTCCAAAATCTTTAAACTTTTGCGGACATCCTCTGGCTTAATAAATCAATCAATCTGTATAATTCTAACTGTGAGTTTACAAATTTAATCCACCTTGAGATTGTTGGTGGAGAGGGACCCATCCAGTGTAGCAGCACTTAGAAAAGTAGAAAAGAAGAGCTCCCATGAGTAGTCTGAAAGCTGTCCTGGGTCCAAGGGAGTCTGCCAGTTCTAACTAATGATGAACTAATCTATCCTGTTTAGCTTCGATGAAAATTTGGCAAAACATGAAAAATAAGCAAAATGCATTAAAGTCATCCGAAATTAAAAAAAGTCATTGCGCGACTTTTTTTCTTCATTGACTTTTTGTCCAAATGCATTAATGTCAATGGGTGTTTTTTTATGGTGACATTTTTATCTTAGCAACTTTTTTTGCTGCAGTTTTGCAAAAACAAATTGCAACTGGCAAGATGTGGAATTTCAAATTTGAAATTCATGGCGAAAAAATTTGGTCGTCACTAGTCCTAACAGGTACAGGTACTGGGTTTAAAACTTGCAGTTCCTTAGGAAGGAATTGCATGACTTGTTGCCAGAATGACTGGATATTCAGGCAGTAACCATACGTGTATAAAATCTGCTTCTGTTGCATTACAGTGAAGGCATCTGGAATGATAGGACCTACCCATAGATTGTTGTTTTGGGGCATCAGATCAGTTTGATGTATAATTTTATCTTGTGCTTGCTAATAGTTGGTAAATGCTTCACTCTCCACATCCCAGTCATCCAGGTCATTTGTGGAGGCCTCTGGTTTCCCATTTGCGGTTAACCCTGGGGAACTATATCATGTTTATATCAAGTTTGTCTCTTGCAGAGGTTGTGCTAACTTCTAAAAGTATAATTAACCCAGAGGTGCACAAACTCTTGAACGCAACATGTATATACCAAAATATTCATGTAAAAAAAATAGTCATGTGGTGAAGTAGAATTTGACCCATAATTTAGAGATTAGAGAATGGGTGTGAGGGGCAAAGGTAAAATTAACAGTAATCCCATAGCTCCTATGTGCAACTCATACATTTAGAACTTTATTTTATTTTGCAGGTAGATTAAATTACCCAAGGAGCCCTAAAAAAACATTTTATCCCCATGTCACAAGTACACACTCTTCTAATAGTAGATGGGCCCACCTTGAGGTTCACCCGAGAGAAGTGAAACAACAATCCCTGAACTTGGTTGGTTCCAAAGAATAATTCTGTCAAGATCTCTTACCTCCCGCCGCGTCTCTTCCAGGTTAATGGTGCGCAGGCTCACACTCACATGCCGGTCCCCAGTGACATCCGCAATTGACGCTGAGCGTCATGACGTCACTTAAAGGCTCCAAATTTTAATTTCTGGCGCCAGAACTGCTTTAAAAGGCCAGTTTTCCATTTTGTAAATGCCCATGCTGGTTCCAGTTTACTGATCCTGCCTAAACTTTGCAACTATTTTTGAATTCCTGTTTTTTGACTCGCGACTATGATTTCTGTTGCCTGCCTTGAACCTTTTGCCCGACTTCGACTACGTCTTTTCTTCAACCGAGCTGGTACCTTGCTTGTGATTTTTCCACGCACTGACTTGTTGGATTCCGCAGCAGAAAGCCCGGGGGCCCCAAAAGGGCATCGGTGAACACTGGAACCCTCAGGGTCACCTCTGCGTCCGCAAGGTACAGTCACTAAACAAGGTTCCCGACAACGTCGTTGTTACGATCTTAAATATGAATTCTACCTGTCCTTCATTTATGGTTGTTTCACTTTTTCACTTTGGCAAATGTTTCAGCTGCCCATATGTTATTTTCCTTTTGAAATGTACAAACCAGGCTAGTGAAATTAAATTAATTAACACCTTACTTTTGCTGTGTAACTGAATGCCATTATTCTTTATAATACAGTTTTTAGCAGTTTAGTAGCTGCATTAAAATAACAAATATGTTGATGTGCACATTCTAAGCCTCCTTTGCCTTTACAGAGATGCCACCAAGCTTTTCCTTGGAAACAGATAAACTGATTGTCAAGAGGAAAAACTCCTAACATCTAATTTATGCTTTCAAAGTGGCTTATGTAAGTCCTCTTAAGGTACGCTTTAGTGATCAGCAGGCTTTAAATCCTGCAAAGTTTTAGTAAATACATGATCAGATTTTCCTAGTAACCCAAACAGTGTGTAACCACAAAAAAATAATCAAACTCTGTGCTTCTCAGTTCTCAAAAAAGAAAAAAGTTCCCCCGAGGGCTCCAAGCACAATGAGTGTTCTAACATGGAGCTGTACAACATGCTGGGCTGTCCACAGTTTTGACGTCAGTAAAATTTCCTTGTATCCTACCCAGTTATCTATTTTCTAGAGAAAACCACTCAAGCATTTTAATGGAAAACTATCATGAAAATATGAGCTTCATTTTATGGAAATAATTTTTAAATATAGTCAGGCAAAAATACTGTACCATTTCATGAATCATCTATTTCATCTTCATTTTCCCCCCTCTTAGCAATCTATCTCTCTTTATGAAGTTTTTGATGGATGGTCATGTCAGATACTTCTAGAATTCTTAATGAATCACATAAACGTCAGTGTAGGACTGGCCAGACCAGGGATGACTGGGACATAGTTGGCCAGCTTTGAGTATATTGTGTGGTAGAGTGACCAAAACAATGTGGGAAAAGGTGTGTTTTCCCTTTAAGAGCTCCCTAATAGAAGATATAGGCACCAGGAAGGGTGTTAATAAACAGAGAAGTGTTGCTCTGTTTAAAGGCTTTCGCGGCCAGGTCCTGGAAGCTGGAGTATACTGGAAAGAACAGGCAAGCCAGGTACTCCGATCCAGAAGTCCAGCTCATGGATTAGAGCTCACCTTTCACAGGAAGGCTGTCCTGTGGAAAGGTATTTAGGTCTAGTGAGGCTGTTAGGAAACTCTCTCAGAGCAGGACACAGAGCAGGAAGAACACCTGCCTGTGTAAGGAACTCCCAGAGGGGCTGGGGGTGCCATTTGCTTCTGCAAGGTGCAGAGAGAGGAGACCAAGTGACAGAGGGTCTGTCTGTCTGACTGAGGAAAGCCAGGAGGCTGAGCAATCCCCCAGAAGATTTGTGAGTACAGGGGTGACCCCTACTTATGTGTTTGCTTACTGGTAGTCCACAAGGGGCCCAGTTTAGTAAGGGAACTCTTCATGTGTAAATGTGTGGGCAGGATTTATTTTTATTATTTGTTTTGTATCCTGAAATGGTCACCCCTGTGTGTAAATAAACTGCCTTAAAGAGAAGAGAAGTGTCTGTCGTGGATCCCGCAGCTTACAATTGCAATATATGGACAAACAATCCCTGTTTTGTTTAGCAAACAATTAGCAGGAAACATTTACTGCTCATGCAAACATCCTATTGTTTGCTATGGGTTACTGCTTCTAGTCTAATTTAGTGCCTTTGATTACAAATAGTGGTCAGTCCACAAAATGTCTTCATGTCCTTAATAATGGATTGAGTGCAGAGAATCTCTTGTCTTTGTCGTTCAGATATATCGGCATGTGCTCCCTTTGCCCAGAACAATGTATAAGGGGCAGATTTATCAAGGGTCGAATATTGATTCGAATTTGGATTTTCGAGTGTCAAAATTCACATATTCTAATTTTAATCCCCCCTATTCCAATGTTAGAATTATCACACCTCATCGATTGAAACAGTCCTGATTCTAATATTTGCCACCTAAAACCTGCAAGTTAATTTACAAGTAGGGATGCACCGAATCAAGGATTCGGTTCGGGATTCGGCCAGGATTCGGTCTTTTTCAGCAGGATTCGGCTGAATCCTTCTGTCCGGCCGAACCAAATCTGAATCCTAATTTACATATGCAAATTAGGGGCGGAGAGGGAAATCACGTGACTTTTTGTCACAAAACAAGGAAGTAAACATGTTTTCCTCTTCCCACCCCTAATTTGAATATGCAAATTAGGATTCGGTTCGGTATTCGGGGGTGCGGCCAAATCCAAAATAGTGGATTCGGTGCATCCCTATTTACAAGTCAATGGCAGAGGACAGTTGAGTCATTTGGAGATGTTAATAGCGTTCCTGACATTCAAGGTTTCTGGAGAAAAACTCGATTCGTACAAATCAAACCTGATTTGAATTTTAGGGTCTGAACAACTCGATTCGTACAAATCAAACCTGATTTGAATTTTAGGGTCTGAACCATTTGATCGAATATTAGACATTCAAATTTTTTCTTAAATAACCTCCCAGTCGAATTGTGAGTATATTCAAATTAAAAAAAATTCACATGTATTTGAAATTCGAACTTTGACAATTGGGCCTCTAAGGGGCATATTTATCAAGGGTCGAATTTGGAATTTAAAAAACTTCAAAATTCAAATTTAGAAAGACCAACCGAAATTAAGTCGAAGTTGTTTTTTGGCCGAATAGGTCCGTTTTCGATGGAATAGGTCAGTTTTAGGCCGAATTTGAATCGTACAAATCGAACTAATGGCGCATTTGATCTATATCGAATGTAATTTTTCCCAAATGGGGAAATTTGCAGGTAATATTAACCCCTACCATTGCTGGAACCGCACTTGACAGAGATATTAGCAGTTTTAGGAAATTTTATACAGCTAGGCGGGCTTTCAGCTTAACAGAGTTTCAGCGACCATAACTATGCACTTTCTATTCACTTCTTTTATTCAGTTAACTTGAAGGTGTCTCATGAGCTAAACACCTGGCAACAGCTGTTGAAGAACGCAGAAACCGATAAAAAGACAAGATGAATGTAAATAGCAAAATTGCTTAGAGAAACACCCAATACAGGCCTGGAAGTTTAGGCAGCTGTACAGTAAAGTAATGCAGTCCTGCTTGGTTCCTGCCTGGACCCGGAGGCCTTTAATCAACCTGAGATTGTGCAAACAAATCATGAAAGAAATATACCCTGATTGCTGGAAAAGGATATATCTGAAATATACTGGCTTGGAAATAAAAAAAAGATATATTTCATGGAAATATTCCTTAGTGTATTTCACTGTTTGCTTATAATGTACTAGACAGACAGAGACTGCTGTGAAAGTACAAACAGTATCCGAACATCTTGTTAGAGTCATTCATTAATGGTGTCCTAGCAAAGCCAAGTTAACCCGACTTGTTTGTTAAAGGCGAAGGAAAGCTCCAAGACAGTTTATTGCCAACATATTAGCCACAATAGTGCAAGCTAGAACACTTTATTTATTCTGCAGAATGCTTTACCATACCTGAGTAAACAGCTCTAGACACTGTCTCTGTTTGTTTAGGATAGAAGCTGCCATATTAGCTTGATGTGACATCACTTCCTGCCTGAGTCTCTCCCTGCTCACTTACAGCTCTGAGCTCAAATTACAGCAGTGATGGGAGAAGGGACGGGGAGAGGAGCAAACTGAGCATGCTCAAGCCCTAGCCCTGGAGGTTTATGCTGAAAACAGGAAGTCTGATACAGAAGCCCATGAGTACACAATAGAAGGAAAGAAATGCAGTGTTTCTTTTGTCAGAGGACTCAGAGCAGCATTACTTTGCGGGTTTACTGGTGTATATATAGAGACCTTTCTGATAAAGCTTACTTAATTTTAGCCTTTCCTTCTCCTTTAACCATCTTAGATGTGGCAAATCATTTGAGAGTGGATTAAAGAGGAGGTTGCCTTTAAAGGGAATGTATATTTATAATAGCATATGTAACCCATACAGCTGCATCTTTTTCCCTTAAATGAACACTATATTCACCGAACAATTCTATAAATTTAAATCGAATTTGAAACAAGTTTTCCTCCGAAAATAAACCTCAACTCTTTTTTCTCCCATTGGAATCTATGGGGCGTCATTTTTGCAGCAAAACTTGGCAAAAATTTGGCTCGTCACTACTATTAACATCTTCAAATAGTTCACGGGGACGCTTCCATTTACTTTAGAACGGTTTCAGGGTTAAGGTGTTAAAAGTCTCAGGTTCGAGTTCAAATTCGAGTTGGTGCTTTTAAATTCAAAATTGTGAGTTTTGACCCAATAAAAATGAGAACATTCAAATTTACCATGGGAACCTTAGTAAATCTGCCCCTTGTTGTTACTGCTGGAGTCTAAAAAATACCCTAACAATAGTTGTATGAAATTATAATTGCTTTCTGCTAAGTTTTTTTCCTATTGGTACAAAATTATTTTCTTTTGAATCAAAAGCAGCTCTTAAAGAGAAGCTTACACCAAAAAAAAATAAATAAATAAATAATACTTCATCTAAACATACCTATAGGTCATGCAAAAGATTTTCTCCTTAGAGTTTTCTTGTGCACAGTAAATGCAATACTCAGTTTTTCTACCCGACTGTCTCCGACTGTTTCTCTCCCCTGCTTCCTGTTTTCAGTGTGGCTGGATGACGTCATCCATGGGAGGAACTTTGAGCTTCATTTGCCCTTACTTTGAGCCTGCGTAAGTCGACCACGTGACCCTCCCATATGACAACAGTTGCTGGTCTCTCTACAAGGAAAGCCGGAGCAGGCGTTTCCTATTGGCCGGCGATGTCACATGGTGCGGCGCAATGCGTGATGACGTCACGCGCGCCCGAAGCAGTAAGGGCAGAATCTCTTCAAGCAAGCAGACGCGTCGGATTGGCTCTTACAGTTTTTTTTTTCCAGCAGGAGGCGTTGTCGACAGGAAGCGCTGAATGGACTAGCCAACATGGATACCTCAAAGGCTGAACTGAAGATCGCCTTGTTTAGGTAAGAGAATCATCGTTTTAAAGAAAAAAAAGCACAGTAGCCATGCTGACAGGATGCAGAAACCCACAGGCAGGATAGAAAAAAAAAAAAAAAGTGTCAGAATCGCTTTAAGGTTGTTCTTTCAAACTTAATGGATTGTGGGTTAATCAGAAATGGGAGATGGGGTTGATGTAAGCTCTGCATGTCACCTATAAACAGTTTAAATCTCTTATTCTAGTTTTGATTCTGAGACTTCCAAGAGCTTTTTGGGACATTCAGAAATGTATCAGAAATTTGAATATGAAAAGATTTGTATTTATTAACTTTTATACTTTTTGTTGCACGGTAGTGATGTGTGGGTCTCGTTTTTCCCGACCCGCACCTGACCCTAACCCGCCCTCCTTCGCCCTTCCTCAGACGAGCAGGCGCATGACTGTAAAGCCGGAAGTCAGAAGCTGGCTTTTGAAGGTGGCGGGTGGGGAGAGCAGGAGAAGACCTCAACCCGCAACCGCCCGCCACACCCTTGTGTTAAAATGAAGGAGTGGAAGCTGGAAAATGGGTTTTCTTCTTTGTATTTTATTTATATATTCTTAGCTCTAAGTGTATATTGAAGTATGTTTTGTTCTTTAACACAGTATATGTTTGTTTGTGAGTATGTGTATTATATGGTCTGGGGCAGGAAAAAAACATTGTGATTTTGTCTTATTATGTATGCATTACTTTGATATATGCAGAACAGATGACAAAAAAGAAGAAAAATATAAAACTGATATATATATAGTGCATTGTAAGTAGCACTTCCATTATACTTAAATATACTTTGATTTAGCCTTATGAGTGCTTCCACAACCCCCCAATTTTGTATAATATATATATATATATATATATATATATATATATATATATATATATATTCTTTCTCATAGCTTAAATTGTTATATTAAAGTTTTTACTATGTTATAGTGTTTATTGTTATTTAATTCATTAAATCTTTTTCACTGTCATTGAAAAACAGAACCATGCTGTACATCATATACCCATTGCATTAAGTATAGGGCTTTTCTGTACCTAACAGTGTTGCGCTGGATTGTTAATCCAGCCCAATATTCATAGTATCCTACACAACTACACACCCTTGTCCTAGGTCATCTACTAAGTACATAGGTCCTAAGGGCACATATTTATGCCACATTACAAACTTGTTGTGATAGTTCCTGGGAGGGACACCATCACGCCAGCCACCAGCGGGGACGTTTGCTGCCTTATCCTGCACGCCACTCCTGATGTACGCCGTGTGCACTTCCAGATTCACTCCGCTTGTGCATCCTCATATATATTCGGCGTGCCACGTCTAAAGTCATCAAGCTGGTGCAAAATTCAAATATTTAAGGGGGCTGGGGCCAATTGCTCATTGCCCAAAGTAGGTCTATTTTCTGATAGTTCTATTTTTTGATAGTTCAGATACAAGTCTGATTATCTCTCTGATCCTGACTTTGTTCTGAGTTACAGATTGGGTTTACCCCGACATGTATCCTCAACTGTGTCCCTGGCTCCTGTCTGATTGGTATTGACCTCGGCCTGTCCCTCGACTAACCTTCCTGTTCCCCATTCCTACTTTCATGTTACGGTTCCCTTGTCTGCCCAGAACCCTTGCCTTGGTTCTCTCACTCATCTAAGACATGGCACCAGAACTGTCCATCAATACACAGTTTGGAATTCTACAGTGGTGGTTTCAGGTACTGTATTTCTCTGCCGATATATTTCACCAATTGACCTGTGTTCCATAAGCCTACGTCTCCTTCCTTCTGTTCTGGTTTCACTGCTGGCTGAAATATATTGGCAGAGAATGAGCCTTGTGTGCGGTAGCCATTCATGATTTGATTACACTTCCCTATGCCAGCTTAAATTTAAGTTGGCCATTCTTTCCATAATTATTCAACAAAACATTACAAACTCTTTTCAGGCACAAATACAAACTTTATGTTTTGATTATAATCCCCACTACATTATTACTTATTACAACATTGTAACCAAATGCACATTGAGTAAGTAAAACATTATCTTTGTGTTGGATTGTGACCATGCCTTAGAGAGAGAGAGAGAGAGAGAGAGAGAGAGAGAGAGAGAGAGAGAGAGAGAGAGAAGAGAGAGAGAGAGAGAGAGAGAGAGAGAGAGAGAGAGAGAGAGAGAGAGAGAGAGAGAGAGAGAGAGAGAGAGAGAGAGAGAGAGAGAGAGACAAAGGGAGAGAAAGGGAGAGAGAAAGAAATATGAAATTAAAAAGGCATGAACACAAAAATAATCATGGGAAAAAGCCATGATATACAGAGATATTATTGTGAGCAAAATTACATTTAGAAATAGAAATAACTCTTTAAACCTTGTAATAAACAAATTGAATCGATAAACCCTCTCATATTTTGGTCTTATAAATGTAATTTCTTTTTCTTTTTAAGTTTACAATTATGTATCCGTTGACGGCGGTTTATCTTCCCCAAGTGAACAGAGAAAAAGAATGTATTTTCTCACCGAAAGCATCCATGGATGAAGTTTCACCAGCATCATATTCGTCTCGATGCGTAATTAGAAAACCTGACTATTGTCAACATAGCGCTAGCCAGAAATCATTCCTTGGGAAATTAAAATTCTTTTTATATTTTGGGAATACATCTTTCTAGACATCTCAGATTTTGTAGAAATTAGCAGCGGTGCCACCAGAGATTCTAATTTACAGACAGACTTAGCTATTTTTTTTTATGTATTAACTGTTATTATGTATCTGAATTCATAAAAGTTAAGTCTTTTTGTTATTAACACTAGATAACATTACATCTTCTCGAATAAAATAAAAAAAGCTTTGTATAAACGTATAGAGTTTGGAAAAGTTGAGCACAATGTCTACAAATCTTTTACTCCACAACTTAGAATTATTATCCTTTATTTGTGTAGTAACAACATATTGCTCATTGCTGTAGAAAGTACAGTATATTCAGTCTCTGCCCCAGTGGAGCTCACAATCTAATTTTCCTACCACAGACACATATACACATATTGGGTTCAGTTACACCAGAAGCCAATTAACCTCCCAGTATGTTTTTCAACTGTGGTGGGAAAGTGGAGTGTTTAAAGGAAACCAATGTAAGCATGGAAACACGATATAAACTCAAAGCAGACCTAGGTTAAAACCTAGAGCTGGAATGATTATAGATGGATACTAGATGATGGATGTTAGCATGATTTTAAAGGTAATTAATATTTAAATGGAGAGGATATTAATATTATTGCATTCTCTTAATTCTCTATCCCTGAAGGCCATCATCGCTCTGAAGGAATTGGAGATAAAGAGCCATCTAATAAACTGGGCAACCTTTTCAGACTCGAAATTGATACCAGGGGGCAGATTTATCAAGGGTCGAATTTCAAAGTGATGGGAGTTTTTTAAACTCCCATCAACTCGAAATTCGAATAAAAAAAGACCAACCAAAATTACTAAAAAAAACCTGAATTTTATAACTTCGAGTGTATAAGCTGTATTCGATCGTTCAAATCGGAGTCAGATCGTATTCCATCCACTAGAAATATTTTAAATAAAAACCTTTGATTTTTCACCAAGTCCACCAAAAGACTCCAAATGGGTTCAAGAAGGTCCCCCATAGGCTAAAACGTCAATTTGCCAGGTTTTAGTTGGTAAATAGTCGAAGTTTTAAAGAGAAAGTACATGATAAATTGCAATATTTTTTTTTCAAATTTTAATCAAATTTGGACTATTCCCTAGTTGAAGTACACTAAAATTAGGTGGAAATTCAAACTTAAAATTTAGATTTTTTTTCAATTGGACCCTTTATAAATCTGCCCCCTATTTTCTACTGAATAACATGGATTCACTAGATATACAGTAATTCACAAGAGTTGGTTCTGGAGATTCAGTGGACATTTAGGGGTGATTTAAGTTACCAGAAAGCATTTATGTTACCAGAGAACTATTTATTAAATAACTTGCATAATCTACATAATATATAATAAAATTAATAATGTCCTCATAACTGAATAGGGTGCATAGGAAGAGTGACAATTGGTGGAACAAAAGAGAAAAAAAGCAGGCGATAGATTGAGTTGCCAATTTATTGGCCCGAGTATGGGGAACCTCAGACGGACCTACTGTACCTGGCCGGATGCTGTTGGGGCAGGATTAAAAAAATCCCATCATGGCCTATTGTCCTAGAAGTGACAATAATAGATCCCTTTGAATATGCCTGTGTTGCAAATGAGTGATGGCCTCGTCCTGTTGGACCTTCTTTAAAATCACAATAGGATGTGAGAAACCAATTACAGCTTGCCATTACACCTGGGCAACTTAATTCTCTGCTGCCCTGGGGTGGTGCCCCTCTTCTTCAAAAAATGCACAAGCCCAGGTAACTGTTTGAGGAGCACCATGTTATTGGCAACTTAGCACCCCATTAGTGATTCTAGTTACTTATCTCCTACCCTGGGTTGGTTCCCATCTTCTTCAAAAAATGCACAAGACCAGGTTACAGTTTGAGGAGCAGCATGTTCTTGGCAACTTAGCATCCCCTCATTGATTTTAGTTGCTTATCTTCTACCCTGGGTTGGTTCCCCTCTTCTAATTAAAAAAAGCAAAATCTCAGGGTAAAATATGCCAAGTCTAAAGTAATGTTCAAGGAGCACAGTGTTCTTGACAACTTGGCATGCCCTCAGTGATCATATTTGGTTACCTGTTACTCTGGATTGGTGCCCCTCTTCTTCAAAAAATGTACAAGCCCAGGTTACTGTTTGAGGAGCACCATGGTCTTGACAACTTAACACCCCCACAGTAATTGTAGTTGCTTATCTCTTACCCTGGGTTGGTTCCCTTCTTCTTCAAAAAATGCAGAAGCCCAGGTTACAGTTTGAGGAGCACCAATCCCAGGGTAAAATATGCCCAAGTCAAAAGTACTGTTTGAAGAGCACCGTGTTCTTGACAACTTGGCACACCTTTAGTGATCATATTTGGTTACCGGTAACTCTGGATTGGTTCCCCTCTTCTTCAAAAAATGCACAAGCCCAGGTTACTGTTTGAGGAGCACCATGTTCTTGGCAACTTGGCACCCCCTCAGTGATTCTAGTTGCTTATCTTCTACCCTGGGTTGGTTCCCCTCTTCTAATTAAAAAAAGCAAAATCTCAGGGTAAAATATGCCAAGTTTAAAGTAATGTTCAAGGAGCACAGTGTTCTTGACAACCTGGCATGCCCTCAGTGATCATATTTGGTTACCTGTTACTCTGGATTGGTGCCCCTCTTCTTCAAAAAATGTATAAGCCCAGGTTAGTTTGAGGAGCACCATGTTCTTGACAACGTAACACCCCCTCAGTAATTGTAGTTGCTTATCTCTTACCCTGGGTTGGTTCCCTTCTTCTTCAAAAATGCACAAGCCCAGGTTACAGTTTGAGGAGCACCAATTCCAGGGTAAAATATGCTCAAGTCAAAAGTACTGTTTGAAGAGCACCGTGTTCTTGACAACTTGGCACACATTTAGTGATCATATTTGGTTACCTGTCACTCTGGATTGGTGCCCCACTTCTTCAAAAAATGCACAAGCCCAGGTTACTGTTTGAGGAGCACCATGTTCTTGGCAACTTGGCACCCCCTCAGTGATTCTAGTTGCTTATCTTCTACCCTGGGTTGGTTCCGTTCTTCAAAAAGAAAAGCACAATCCCATGGTGTTGTTTAAGGAATGCTATGTTCTTGGCAACTTGTCACCCCTACTGATTTTTCTTTCAACTTTTACTTATTAAAATGCCCTCTAAGTCCCTCAAATGCTTCTATTAAAATGTTGGAGAAGAATAAGCATGGAGAGTATGGATTTCTTTTTCGTTCAAGTGGAACAAGCTTCCTATATACCAATCCTTTGCCTTAGGGGGAAATTAAACCCCCCGTTTTATTGGTGCCATGACTATCCACATCCTGTTGCTACAGATGTTATTAGCTATATTTGATTTAAATGGACTTTATATATTTTGTAGGAATGTATTTCTCTCAAGTCCAAGTTCATATGTGAAAGCATTTTTTTTTTTGAGTAAATTCTGGTACCGCGTATAAACAATCCTTTCATAATCCTCGACATGGAGTTACCGACATGATATCTAATGTTCATTTCATACAGAAACCTGTTTACAGTAATTCCAATTCTTGGAATGCCTGCCAGTAAATAGCTATCAAAGTATCAGTAACCAAATTCAACACACACCTCAGGTCATATGCAAAATGAGCTTAACGTTCTCAGACTATTACTTTACTAGATGTTTACAAATTAGAAATTCCCCACAAAAGCTTTCTTTGTTACTGACTGGCAATCCAGCCTCAGATAAGCAGAGCAAGAATAGAAATAGTTAGTCTAAAAGAAAATAAGGACGGAAATGAAAACATATTTTATATGGTGGATAAAATGACGTATTAATATGAAATATTGTTTTTTTCAGTTTATGCAAGATGGCTTTTTTTTACTTTATAATTGTATTCCATTCAACATTTTTTAATTCTATATCTTTTAGATTTGATGCAAGTGGAATATTTTTGCTCCCACCACTTTATGCTCAATAGTTCCTCATACTATTAAGTTTAAAGGAGAAGAAAAGCTTAAGTCACAGGGTGGTGGCAAATTTTAGACATCCCCCACGAATAATAATTACGTACCTGATACCCTTTCACTGGCCAAGGGTAATTCTTTTTTTTGCATATTTATGTATAAGCACCGAGGGCTTGTTCCTAGGGTGGTGCGGTGGCAAAAAAAATGTATTTTCCCTGCTGCCGTCAGATACTTTCCTACTTAATCCATTGGCACAACTGCATGTTAGAAAATGACATAATACGCACACATATGATAGGGCAGATTTATCAAAGGTTGAAGTGAATTTTCGAATTAAATAACTTCAAATTTCTAAGTCATTTTTGGGTACTTCGACCATCAAATAGGCCAAATTCGACTTCAATTCGAATTGAAAATTCTTTGAATATTCGACCATTCAAAAATCGAAGTACTGTCTCTTTAAAAAAACTTCGACACTTCGCCACCTTAAACCTGCCGAATTGCTATGTTAGCCTATGGGGACCTCTTAGAACCCATAGCCAACATTTGGCTAAGCTTGTCGAAGTTCGATACGCACGATTTCTACGATCGATCGAACGATTTTAATTCGATCGAAAACAGCTAAATTTAAACAAAAAAAAAACTTTGACTATCAAATTTTTCAATTCGATGGTCGAATTTCAATTTTTTTTCACCCTTGATAAATCTGCCCCATGATGTCACTTCCTACCACAGACGTGCACTACATCATTCCTGGGCATTGAGGTTTGTGGGTGGCTGCGCTGAAGTCTGGTGCCTGGGGTGGCACTGGACTAAAATACAGCACAGGGTGCAGGGTACAATTTTCAACAACATTCATCAAAATTCTTACAAGAGTAAAATGTGATATGCCTAGAAGAGTTTCTCTGCTGCACAAAGAAGAAGTGATTGAGCTGTGAAACATATAAAGTTTATTTTACGTGTTTTAACCGGAGCATTCCGATTTTGGCACCAGATGCTGTAGAACTGCAACTGCTATTATTTTACACTGGTTGGGGGTTATGGAGTTGTAGCTCCATAATATTTGGATGAGTGAGGAACAAGATTCCTTTTCCTCTACTACTCTGGTATTTTTTCCAACCTCCCATCCAGAGATGTCATGTGAGTCCAACTTGTGGCCCTCTAGCTATGCAGCTGCTTTTGATTAAGGCATCTTGTCGGTCATTTATAACGTTCGCATAGCGCATATTTGTTCGTAAATGGTTGTATTGCCCATGCTTTTTCCTAAACGCTAAAATATTCCACTGCTGTGCCCACCTTTATGTGCTTTGCAAATTCGCATTGTGCTGACATTTTCGCAAATCGCTCGCAAATGAGACGGGTGTTTGTGTGAGTGCGCCCCCTGTGCAAGGTTGAGCGAGAAAATAGCATTGACAGCAACTTAAATTCGCAATTTGCAAAACTGTTATGCAAATATTCTTTTTGCCACCAAAGTCGCGGCGTAATTCAAACGCAGTGTGTGCATATAAAATGTGCAATTTACTATGTTTTTCATATTTAAAAAGCTGTTATGGACATTCGCAGTGCAAAACAAATTTGCAATTCTGTTTGCTCACGCTTATAAAGCTTTATAAATATAACCATGCACAGGGCAAATATATTCACTTTGCGAACCATTCTACCCTGTGCAAAGTTTATAAATAAGTCCTCTTGTTGAAATAGAAGGAAGGAAAACTGGTGCAAAATACAGGTTAAAAACTACAAAAGAATCTCAGGATTTCAACGGTCAACAGGAAAATTATCTCCAAAACAAGGCCAAAATAACATTGGAGTGGCTCAAGATGAAAAGGTGAATGTCTTCCAGGTCAAAGCACTATTTGAAAATTGAGGTACTTAAGTATCAGTTGACTAACCTGAGCATATAATCTGCTTGGAAGAATGGGCCAAATTCATCCTCAAACATTGTGCAAAGCTGATATGTACTTACCCCAAAAGATTTAAAGGGATTCTGTCATGATTTTTATGATTTAGTATTTATTTCTAAATTACACTGTTTACACTGCAAATCATTCACTCTAGACTCAACCATATAAAATGTCATTCCTGAACCAACAAGTGTATTTTTATAGTTGTAATATTGGTGTGTAGGTGCATCTCAGGCCAGCACTTTAGGATTCAACTGCTTTCTGGCAGGCTGTTGTTTCTCCTACTCAATGTGACGCAGTGGGACTTGGTTTTTACTATTGAGTGCTGTTCTTATATCTACCAGGCAGCTGTTATCTTGTGTTAGGGAGCTGCTATCTGGTTACCTTCCCATTGTTCTGTTGTTAAGCTGCGGAGGGGGGGGAGGGGTGATATCACACCAACTTGCAATACAGCATTAAAGAGTAACATGACTGGGGGCAGCTAGGAAACTGACAATATGTCTAGCCCCATGTCAGATTTCAAAATTAAATATAAAAAAATCTGTTTGCTCTTTTGAGAAATGGATTTCAGTGCAGAATTCTGCTGGAGCAGCACTATTAACTGTGGCATTTTGAAAAAAAAATAGTTTTCCCATGACAGTATCCCTTTAAGGTGGCCATACACGGTCAGCTTATCTGGGAGGTTTTATTCTTTTGACAATCAAGGACCGCATCGGGCAGTTGATGCTGTCCTCATCCCGTCAGCGCCCATTCTCTTCGATGTAATCTGATCATTCAGATTAACCAGATATCGCCCTGCCGTTGGTGGGCATATCTGGGAAAGATCCGCTCGTTTAGCAACCTCGCTAAACGAGTGGTTCTTATCGTGTATCGCCACCTTTACAGATGTAATAGCAGAAAAAAGTGACCCTTCCAAGTCTTAACTTATATAAATGCAGCCAACACATGTCTGTTTTTGGTTTCCTGAACTTTTTTGCCACGATAAAAAATATTTTGCACCTTCAAAATCTTGTGTAAACCAAATGGTAAAAATCCATTTACAGCTCTAACACAATATAAATGTGGAAAAGTCAAAGTTGGGGAGAATACTTCCAGTAGGCACTGTATAGAACTTTTAATAATCGTAGCTGTTATACTGTATAGTGCGCAATTCAATTAGACATAAACGGCGAGAAAACCTTTATTAAAAGTATTCCTCCACCCACCTTCCAAACTTCAATAAAAACTGCAGCTGGCTTTCCAGATGTTTTCTTCATCGATAATCCAGGGCAAATGTTGAATGTTGGCTGTTTGTGTGATGTGATTATTCAGCAATGTTGAACGCACACACCTTTACGTAGTTTGCACTACTGTGTAGAGTTGTAGGAACTGGGGCCATGAGAACCAGGTTTCTGCAATGGGGTCACTCCGAGGCACACACATATGTTTCAGGTTATGGGCATCAGAGCTGAGCAAGTTCACGTGAAGGGATGGCTGAGTAATGTGTTTCATTTTGGTTATTTATAGCTGTCTGCAACTATCTTTTTTGTGTTTGAATGATATTAAAGAGGTTCCAGGACAGATATCTGATAGGCAGCCAAGAATGGTTCAGAGACGGCAAAATCAACGGAAGAAGAAAATACAAATATCTGCCAGTTGCAAGGAATTTGCACCTCTGTCGGAGATTTTTTTTTTCATCTTCAGACCCGTGTAATTTCATGATAAAATTTGAATCCATAAAAATTGGTTGATATGTGAAAAAAAAAACTAATATATTTCTATCCTTCTGGAACATGTGCTAAGCAGATGTTTTGGAATAAGCTCCTATTTTCCATTTAGCTGAAGTTAAAACTCTACTTTACACCTTATTAAAAATTCTCAGAAGCATAAAGGCAAGAGAAAAAAGTGGCCGATGACAGTCTTGGGCGATCCAAGACAGATTACTAGAAAGAAAAAAAAAGGAATATTTCAATATTACTGTGATACAGAGAGATGCAAAACAATGTTTGTGACTGCCGGTGCCTACAACATAACACATTAACAGTAGTCATCAGGAAGCAGTTGATCAAACATAGTCAGGAACATATCTATGGGGCAATGTACCCCCTAGAGTGAATTATAAGAATATCAGGAGTGCAATTACCATATAAAGGCTCTGCACCCCATGCCGAGTTATACAGATGAAATATCTCCAATGCCACGTCTAATAATCTTTCCAAATATCACACGACTGGTAATTTGGGGTCATTTTAAAGGGATCCTGTCATCGGAAAACATGTTATTTTCAAAACGCATCAGTTAATAGTGCTACTCCAGCAGAATTGCACTGAAATCCATTTCTCAAAAGAGCAAACAGATTTTTTTATATTCAATTTTGAAATCTGACATGGGGCTAGACATTTTGTCAATTTCCCAGCTGCCTCCAGTCATGTGACTTGTGCCTGCACTTTAGGAGAGAAATGCTTTCTGTCAGGCTGCTGTTTTTCCTTCTCAATGTAACTGAATGTGTTTCAGTGGGACCTGGATTTTACTATTGAGTGCTGTTCTTAGATCTACCAGGCAGCTGTTATCTTGTGTTAGGGAGCTGCTATCTGGTTACCTTCCCATTTTTCTTTTGTTTGGTTGCTGGGGGGGTGGGGGGTGATATCACTCTAACTTGCAGTAAAGCAGTAAAGAGTAATTGAAGTTTATCAGAGCACAAATCACATGACTTGGGGCAGCTGGGAAATTGACAATATGTCAAGCCCCATGTCAGATTTTAAAATTAAATATAAAAAAAAATCTGTTTGCTCTTTTGAGAAATGGATTTCAGTGCAGAATTCTGCTGGAGCAGCACTATTAACTGATTCATTTTGAAAAAAAATTTTTCCAATGACATTATCCCTTTAAGCAAAGTTAGTGGAATATTTATTTGCCATTTCAGTCTGTATATGAAGCTAGTTTACCTGTCACCTCCTGATTTCCCGTTAGTTTACAGGAACCATTATGAATGTTTTTTTTAGTTTGCTGTAAAAAAAAAGCTAATTTTATTTAAAAAATTCATTTAGCAGCAGCATTTTTTCTGCTTATTAAAAATTGAATGAATGTTTTCGAGGTACAATCATGATTTTTTTAAAAAATCAGCAGGTGAAAAAAGTTTTTAATATATCAAATTTCCTTTACGGCGTGCATTTTTTTAAAACATTGTGATAACATTTGACGGCTGTAGAGGTTCTCTGTGAGAATCATGTATGTCTAGTAGAATTCCAGTTGGAATTTTTCTAACATGGTCACTAATTGGCCCCATGTTTCTTTTAGGAAATACCTGGATTTTACAAGGGGCAATATATGAGGTTTTATATATATTGGAAGCATGATGTTTCTTTCCCAATAAACAAATCATCTGTTCTCCTCAATTGCTGTAATTTAATCATCCATTATGGATTCTGGACATCTTAAGGTTTTATTTCACCGGCAGATATATGATTTTACCTCTCAGTGAATACTGATGGGAACTCGTCTACAAACTCAATTTATAGGCAACTAATAAAGATAAGCATGATAACCGAATTATGTCTTCAGCTGTCAGAGTACTCCTGTGTTCGACATGAGCCCTTTAAATAGGATGTCTGTTATTTTAATTAAAAACCTATTCCTGTTGTTATTTATTGTGCTAAGCAGAATAAAATGTTTTCATTCTTTCATATAATTTAAACTTTGCTTGTATCTGCAAAGATGGTCTTCCTGTGTCAGCAGTTCCAGGTTTTCTCTAGATACACTGGTTTCTTCCGACATTCCAAAACAGGACTGTAAGGGGCAGATTTATCAAAGGTCGAGGTGAATTCTCGAATGAAAAAAAAAATAATTTCGAGTTATTTTTTGTGTACTTCGACTAGGGAATAGTCCACATTCGATTCGAATTTGAAAAAAATTTGAATTTCGAGCTATTTTTTGTGTACTGCGACTAGGAAATAGTTCAAATTCGATTTGAATTTGAAAAAAATTAGAAAAATTAGAAATTTATTATGTACTGTCTCTTTAAAAATTCGACTTCGACCATTCGCCATCTAAAACCTGCCGAATTGCTGTTTTAGCCTATGGGGGACCTCCTAGAACCTATTTGGAGTCAATTGGTGGACTTTGAAAAATTAAAGTTTTTTTGGGAAAAACTTTGAATCGAATTGGATCGAATGCGCTATTCCTTAGTTTCGGATCTATTCAATCGAAAAAGGACCTATTCGACCAAAAAAAAACTTCAACTTAATTTCGGTTGGTGTTTTTGAATTCAGATTTCAAAGTTTTTTCGACTAGGGAATAGTCCACATTCGATTCGAATTTGAAAAAAAATTGATATTCGAGCTATTTTTTGTGTACTTCGACTAGGGAATGGTCCAAATTCCATTTCAATTTGAAAAAAATTCGAAATTTATTATGTACTGTCTCTTTAAAATTTCACCTTCTACCATTCACCATCTAAAACCTGCCGAATTGCTGTTTTAGCCTATGGGGGAACCCCTAGAACCTATTTGGAGTCAATTGGTGGACTTTGAAAAATCCAAGTTTATTTGTAAAACCTTTGAATCTAATTCGATCAAATGTGCTATTACTTCGATTTGAACGATTCAAATACGATTGAAAACTGACCTATTCGGCCAAAAAAAAATCTTCGATTTAATTTCGGTTGGTCTTTTTGAATTCGAATTTCGAAGTTTTTAAAATTCGAAATTCAACCCTTGATATATCTGTTTTTTTGGGGAAAAACTTTGAATCGAATTGGATCGAATGCGCTATTCCTTAGTTTCGTATGATTCGAAAAAGGACCTATTCGACCAAAAAAAAAAAAACTTCGACTTAATTTCGGTTGGTCTTTTTGAATTCAAATTTCGAAGTTTTTTCAATTCGAAATTCGACCCTTGATAAATATGCCCATAAGCTCTGCCATGGCATGACATCAATAACTTGTAACTCTGTAAAGTGCAATATTTATATAAACAATATTAATAGTTGTATTCTCCCTCCCAAATCCCTTGTGGCACAATGTCTGGGAAAACACTAGAGAGAAGGCACATATCTCCCAGGATGCTCTATGAAACCAGCATATAAAGAGAATATAATAGGATGGGTGCAATCAGCAGGTAATAACTTGTTCAGCTGCGGTGAGTGATATCACCACCTGGGGAGGGGAACTCTATGAAGGGAAGCAAGAAATAGAAAGTATAGGACTGTGAAGTATTTGTCTGAAGTAGAGAGATTGTAAATACTCCTGTGCTAAGTCTATTATAAGTTGATGTATGCTTACATACTTAATTTTCTGTAAAGAGCAAAACGTGTGTGGCCATTGCAACAGGCTGTTTTCCCCAGTGAACAAGAACTGTAATTACTGTTACTTCTGTTACAAGTTACTTTTCTTTTTGAAAACTTAGTTGTGAATAAAACAGACGGTTTTGTGTTTAAAGTTACCTGGATATCACAGCCTTTCTACTTTTAGAAGTTATTGCTAAGGCTAACATTTGAGTGAATTCCCACACCCTGTATAATAAATTCTTTATCTGTTTCGTTTGAGACTTGGGTAACAGTAAGTAGAAGAGAGGGAGCTCTCTTTGTTTATAGGGACTCCAATAATTCCAGAGAGTGGAAGGGTTAAGTGATTGGGCCCTTTTAATGGAAATGATAGAGCATACCTATTTCCTATTGAGCGAATTTGTCCCATTTAGCTTCAGTGAAAAACACAATCAAAAAAAATTTCCGTGCGACAAATGCATTAAAGTCAATGAGCATTTTTTTTCTCAAGGCGACTTTTTTGTCCAAATTTATTAAAGTCAATGGGTGTTTTTTTGTTTTTGTCGCAGCAAATTTTCCGTGGCTAATTCTTGCCTTAGTTTTGTGAAGAAATTTGCGGGTGGCAAAATGGGGTATTTGGCCAGATTTCCATGACTGCCAAAAAATTTGCCCAATCGCTAATAGGTCTCATTTCTTATGTTTTAAAGCAGTGGTCCCCAACCAGTGGCTCGTGAGTAACATGTTGCTGACCAACCCCTTGGATGTTGCTCCCAGTGGCCTCAAAGCAGGTGCTTATTTTTGAATTCCTGACTTGAAGGCAAGCTTTAGTTGCATAAAAAAGCTTGGGCATTGCCAAACAGTTTTTTCACCACAATGCGGTGTTTTTCCCCATAATGCGGACTCAAGGGTACAATGCACTTGCCCCTGATTATGCCCAGTTTGCCAAAATGACCGTAACTGAGCACGCATTTTGGGGCAATTGTGTAGAAATATACGTCTGGTGTCATTTTCAGTGATTGGCAAGAGATTCTTTAGGCACAAGTGTGTTGTGCAAGTTGACTTTGGTCAAGAGGTGGCAGTAGTTCCAGGGTTCTTGATGCATCAATAGGTGCAGCAGCACTCGAATTCGGAACAGAAAACAGGAAGGACCGAGTTTCACCAAGCATGACTACAGAGAATGTGCATTGAGTGTATTTTGATGCAAGTACCTTTAATTTGCAGAGACTGCAACTGCATTTGTGGACGTGAGTCTATAGAGCAATCATGGTACTCCTTCTGCCTTCTTCAGGTGTCCTGTAGGCAGGACATTCATGTCAGGTATTCATATAGGTCTGGTGCAGATTTTCTCCATGTCTAATAACCCAAAGCAACCAATCAACAGGAGGCATTTATTGATCATTTGTTTGAAAGCTATGTTACCATGATCTGTAGCAAATTTGTACCTCTTTTCCTAACCCTTCTTATTTGCTTTGGAACCAGTTCTCATGCAAACCTAAGCATTGTCCTTTATTTCTTCTTCCAGATGTGCTGTTTTAACATCACACTGTGTTTTAGCATTCTTCATTTGCAAGGAACACAACATACTTAGAAATATGTTCTAATATACATCCCTTCCATAAACTATCATCAATATGTGCTGGACTTCAAAGTTTCTTAGGGGCATTATTATTATGTGATGCACAGTGTTGCGACATGCATAAAAGGCTTTGTGAGGAAAACAAGATGGAAAAGTCTTGGTAGATGATAAGATTAATGTTCATGTTGGTAGTGTTTTCCCGTAGGTTGTGAGCTTCACTTCAGGGGGCCCAAACTCATACAGTTGTTGGGAGCTTCAGAAACTATGTATGATTCTGAATGAGATACTTATTTCATAGGTTTTATTTCATGTAATAAATTCCATACCTCTCACAAGACTTAGGGGTACTTATTAAAGGGCATGTAAAGGCAAAAAAATAAAATCCCATTTTTACTTTCTTTAATGAAAAAGAAACCTATCTCCAATATACTTCAATTAAAAAATGTGTACCGTTTTTATAAGAAACCTGACTGTATGCAGTGAAATTCTCCCTTCATTTACTGCTGTGGATAGGAATTGTCAGACGGTCCCTAACTACTGAGCAGGGAAACAATCATACTTATGAACAGCAGGGGGAGCCCCCGCCTTACTTCCCAGCCATGCAGAACTCAAGCAGTTTTGTTAATGACGATCCCTAAGCAGCCCAGACCACACTGAGCATGTGCACAGTCTTAGTCTTGCAAAGATGTATAACAAAGTCACAAGATGGTGACCCCCTGTAGCCAACTTTGAAAGCATAAAGTATTTGTTTGATTAGGCTTGTGGTGCAGTAAGTTCATGTTTATATTTAGTATACAAAATACAGCATTTCTAGCCTTATTCTATTTTAGACTTTACATGCCCTTTAAGGTGTCACAAGCTCTCCATACATTTCTAGTGCCATGATGTAAGTGACAGAAGATTGAGGAAGATGCAGCTTATTTTTAGCAGTTCGCCTGGTCTGAGGTGGTAAAGTCAAATCTAGCAAAAGAGTTAACGTTCAGTAAAATCCGCACTTTACTGAATTTGTGGAGTAACGACCTTTCACCAGAGCGAAAAGTCGCCTGGTGATAGTGAGAACGAACGCTAGCGACGGTCTCTTTCACTAGCGAATTGGTGCCTGCGTCTGTTAGTGAATTGCCTGTGGATAGTAACGCTGGCGAATTGTCACTAGCGTTAGCCACTTCATCCTTTACTGAATCTACCCCTGATCATATACACAGCATTTTTCTAATAATAAGTAGTATAAATAAGGGAAACAATATAATTGACAGCAAATAGATATACATAAATATATCGGGGAACATTCACTAAAGGGGAATTTTTGCCTGCGAAGGCTCCACCAATCTTCACTCGACTTCACCAGGAGCAAATTCACTACCACGACGCTAATTCACTAAAATGCAAAGTTGCTTCTCTGCAGCCGAACGCTGGGGAAGCAAAATAAAGACAAAAGAGATCCTCTAATGCCCTAGACATGAGCCCACTCTAAAATACAGTAAATGCGGCATGCTGCCCCTCAAACAGTTTGAAACACAAAATCTTTAAAGGAAAACTATACCCCCAAAATGAACACTTAAGCAACAGATAGTTCATATCATATTAAGTGGCATATTAAAGAATCTTACCAAACTGGAATATATATTTAAGTAAATATTGCCCTTTTACATCTCTTGCCTTGAGCCACCATTTCGTGATGGTCTGTGTGCTGCCTCAGAGATCACCTGACCAGAAATACTGCAGCTCTAACTGTAACAGGAAGAAGTGTGGAAGCAAAAGACACAACTTTGTCTGTTAATTGGCTCATGTGACCTAACATGTATGGTTTGTTGGTATGTTTGTGAGTACAGTGAATCCTACGATCTCTTATTTTTTAAAATGGCAATTTTCTATTTATGATTACCCAATGGCACATACTACTAGAAAAGTGTATTATTATGAAAATGGTTTATTTACATGAAGCAGGGTTTTACATATGAGCTGTTTTATGCAATATCTTTTTATAGAGACCTACATTGTTTGGGGGGTATAGTTTTCCTTTAATAGTTAGAGCTTTTGAAGGTAATCCCGCTTTAAAGTATGAAAAAACGCCAGCATTTTTTAGAACTTTTATGACTTTCCGGCATACAGGATATGATGTCACTGACATAAGATTGAGAAGGATGAAGCTTCATCTTATCAGTTCACCAAGTCTAAGGTGGCGAAGGAAACTCTGGCGAAAGAAGTAACGTACTGTAAAATTCGCACTTTAGTGAATTTGCAGAGTTACGATCATTTGTCCAAGTGAAAATTCTTCTGACCATAGGGCAAAACTTTGCAACTAACAGTCTCTTTTGCTAGCGAATTGTCCTCTACGCCTGTTAGTAAATTGGCGATGTCCCTGCGGATTCGATTTCTGGCAAATTTTCACCAGCGACGGCCACTTCGCCCTTTAGTAAATCTGCCCCATTGAATTACATTAGCAGGAAGCAGAAAACTATCAGGAAGAAACCTATGTGCAATGCAACCTTCAGAATACGTTAGTTGGCTTCAAGAAAAGGCAAAAAATCTGATTATGTCACAATGATGCCAAAAGATGTCACACAGTGGACTCCCTTGGGTTATTCTGTGACATCTATTCTAGATTGCAGCCCCCTTGCTAAATAAACCCCTGCTACATCATTCTGTGCAGTGTGCTATATATAAAGATTAAGGAAACAAGCCAAACTCTAGGTGCAAGTATAATGTATAGCCATTCTATGTATATTTCTTTTCTTAAGCAACTCTCTTCATGAAAGAACATTGAAAGCAGGCTTTTGGAAAGCAAAGAACATATTCTCAGAATGTAAAAAATGTCATCTATCTGAACGGCTGCCAGAAAATCATCATATTCACTATCCTCAGTAAGGTCAAGAAGCTGGTGATCAGGATACATCACCGAACGCCGGAGCAATGGAGTCCAAAATGGGAACAGGGCAAGAAATCAAGAAGCCATGTCCTGGCAGTCTCCACGCGAGCCTATGAGTACTTAAATGAACGTGGCAGGAGACTTTGCAGTCAGGTTAAGAAATACAGCCTCAATAAGTCAGATTCGTAATCGACTAACTATTGTGCTGAAAGCTAAATAAATTACATATGTTTTAAGGAACAACAGGACTTCAAAAACAAGCTCATATTATATATATATATATATATATATATATATATCTATATATATAGATATATATATATACACACAGGTATTGGATCCGTTATCCGGAAACCCAATATCCAGAAAGCTCCGAATTACGGCATAGCAGTCTCCCATAGACTCCATTATAATGAAATAATCCACATTTTTAAAAATGATTTATTTTTTCTCTGTAATAATAAAACAGTAGCTTGTACTTGATCCCAACTAAGATATAATTAATCCTTATTGGAAGCAAAACCAGTCTATTGGGTTTATTTAATGTTTATATGATTTTATAGTAGACATAAGGTATGAAGATCCAAATTACGGAAAGATCTGTTATCTGGAAAACCCCTGGTCCCGAGCATTCTGGATAATAGGTCCCATACCTGTATATATAGGGCCCACTGTGACGCTGACAAATAAAATGTGCCTTTTTTTAGCATTCTATAGAATTTGTGTTCAACCCAAAGAATCTGGAATAACTCTCTCTAGAGCTTGCTGACAATGTATTGAGTACTGCGGTAAAGTACACTGCATATGTAGGCACATAGGGGCAGATTTACTAAAGGGGCGAAGTGACCATCGGTAGGGAAAATTCGCCAGAAATCCAATCCACATGGACATGAGCTAATTGGGTAACAGGCGTAGAGAACAATTCGCTAGCAAAAGAGTACATCACTAACGAAGTTGCGCCCCCGTTCACCAGGCAAATTTTCGCTCAGATGAGTCTGCTTCGCCAGGTTATACCTGGCGAACTAAGATTAAGCTACATCCTCAACAATCTTATGTCAGTGACATCATATCCTGTATGCCGAAAAGTAACTTTTGCAATGTACATTCATCATTTATTTATTTTTTTATTCCAAGATATTAAGGGATACATGTACTGTTAACATAAATGAATTTTGTTACAACATCGCCACCTGCTGGTCAGTTTCTGACCAGTCTGACTACCAAGTAGTCAAGGAAGTTGTCAGGAGAAAGAAAAGGCTGCTCTGATGTTTTTCTGCTTAGGAAAAAAATTAGAAACCTTTCTCACATCCTTCCTAAACAGAAGAACATTAGATCAGCCTCTTTCTTTCTCCTGACAACTTCCTTGACTGATTGGTGGTCAGAATGGTCTAAAAAATGACCAGCAGGTGGCGCTGTTATTACAAAATTCACTCATATTAACAGTTCATGTATCCTTTAATATCTTGGAATCTAAAAAATAAATAACTAATGAACATTGCAAAAGTGCTAAAAATACCACCCTCATTAATTGTATATTCACTGATTTTTAAGGTTTACTTATCCTTTAAACAGAAATATATGTGACAGTTCTTGAAACTACCATTACTAATCCTCATCTCCAGCTTGTTCTCAAAGAAGAATAGTTTTAAAATAAGGACCATCCTGATGTGCAAATCACCCGCCTCTGTCATTTTCAGCAACAATTTTCACTTGATTTGTCAATCAAGTTGTTTTTGCGAAAATTTGGCGAATGTTTTGTGAAAGAAATGTTGCAAAGTATTTCACAACTTTTTCCTTCTCAGGTAGTTATTGTTTGTGTTTTGGATTTTCTCCAGGTTGAAAACCCCTAAGAATATTTTTCTTGCACTGGGCAAGGTTCCCATAGAGTTCAGAGGTAATGCAACTCAAAAGTTCTCTTAAAAGTTAGCAGAGTGGCAAATGATTTCCATTCAAACTATGATGCACCCATTGGTAATAAATTACTAATAAATCATTTAGACATTAATTAAACCCAACAGGATTGTTTTGCTTCCAATAGGGATTAATTATATCTTAAAGTGGAGTCTATAGGAGATGGCCCTTCTGTATTTCAGAGCTTTCTGCATAAAAGGTCTCCAGATAACGGATCCCATACCATACCATAGAAAAAATAATAATTTTTCATCTCATTCTTTGATAAATCAGCCATTAAGGGGATTATTTATCAAAGGTCAAATTTCGAATTGATGTGAATTTTTTTTTTCTCTAAAATTCGAATGTACTCGCAACTCGAATGGGAGGTTATTTATGAAAAAATTAGAACGTCTAAAATATGATTGAATAGTCCCAAAATTTGATTTGTATTTGAATCAAATATGAATGAAACTCAAATCAAATTTTCCTCCAAAAAAAACTTGAATGTCAGGAAGGCAAGTAACATTTTCAAATGGGTCAATGGACCTCTGCCATTGACTTGTAAATGAATTCGGCTGGTTTAAGGTGGTCGAATATTCAAATTAGAACACTTTTCATGGTCGAGGCGTGATAATCTCACATTCAAATTCACATTCAAGTTGGTGCTTTTTAATTTGAATTTGTGAGTTTTGACACAAAAAAAAATTGAAATTGAATTTACCAGTTAAACCTTAATAAATCAAAGTGAATTACAAACCTGAATATGTGAAACTGTGGGGGTGGATTTACTAAAACTCAATTTTTTCTTATTTTTAATTTTAAGAAATCACAATGAAACTCATTTCCACAAATGTCAGTTATTTATCAAACGATTCAAACTGAAAAAGCATGAACGGGAAAAAGTCACAGAAAAGTCGCAAAAACTTTTGCTTTTTTGTCGCACAATAACTGTGACTTTTACGACTTGTTGCACAAAATCCAGCATCAAAAACTCACAAAATCCTCCAAAACTATGAAGCAAAGAAAGAGCTTCCTTTTGTAAAAGTGCCATAGTTTTTACATGATTTCAACAGGTTTTAGCTGGAGTATTTCCGGATTTAGAATTGTCGCAGTTTTGTCTCATAATAAATCATGCTTTTTTTGTGCAACTTTTTTCAGGTTTTTGGGACTGACACTGGACAGTTCCCTTTTAATATAGTTTTAGAGGGGAACAAACAAGCATTGCGTATTTCTAAAGAGATTGTTTCTATAATATCAAAATTTATAGAAAGTACTTATTGGCTACAGAAATAATAGAGATGTGACAATGTGGATTTCGGCTTTTTATTAACCTGCAGACTTATTAAATAACCAAAGGCGGATGCAGAATAGTTTTCAGAAAGGGAGCCATTAAAATGAAGAAAATACTGAATGCGAGGATGGTCTTTTTGAAGAATGAGTTAAGTTGGCAACAAGAGCTGCTCCGATGTGTTTTAATCACGTTCTATTGTTCAGGCCAAGACCCTGCGTTGTTCATAACACACAATGGCTGGTTCAAGCAATATGAAATTGTATTGTGGTAATCTTATCTCACTGATTGGGAAAGTATTTGGCTTTTTGTTCAGAAATATTTAATTTAGGGCTATCTCTGGGGATATTCAGTGTTTTCTATATTAATATTAGGAGAGAGAGCTCAGAACATTTAAATAAAATAATATGATATTCAGCTGCAAATAGTCCTTTAAGACAACATAAATGTGGGCAACGTGAAGAAAGGGATTTCGGGGCTCGATCAGACGCAAGGATATTGTAAAAACATATTTTTGGCTGCTAGTGTCGCTTTCGTTGCCATGGATGGTGTACAAGATATAAAATACAGTATGTACAGACATAGCTGATGAAAGGAGATTTTCTTGACTGCAGAGTAATAAATGCTTTGGATGGTTAGAAAAATACAATTTAAGCAGAGCACAAAAAAAAAACCCTAATATGTGCGCATCAAAGCATATTTCCATAGATGTATTGACCCCATACTTAATTTCATATGTACCATGGAATAACTCCAGATAAAACAACTGCTTCATGTTGTATATTACACATCAATATTAAAGTTGCATGGTGTTTCTAGGCCTACCGATATACATTTTTCGTGCTTTCTTTGGGTGACATTAGGGGGGTTATTTATAAGGGCTATTCCACACGGGGAGATAGCGACGCGTTTGCGGTCGCGGCGACAAAGCGCCGCGACAGTCGCCGCGACCGGCGCAGGCGACAGTTGGCGAGGCATTTTCAGGCGACTGTTGAAAAGCGCATCGCCTCGTGTGGTTAGCACAGGCGTTTTTACATAGGCGCCCATACAAAACTGTCGCCTGCGCCGGTCGCGGCGACTGTCGCGGCGCTTTGTCGCCGCGACCGCAAACGCGTCGCTATCTCCCCGTGTGGAATAGCCCTTAAAGTCCGATTTTATTTCAACATTTTCTGCTAAAAACTCCAATCAAATCAGCTCGGGTTTTTACGCTTATTTATTATTACATTTTCATGATGTTTTCGGATTTTTCACCCGAAAACTCTGATTCTTTCGGATTTTTCACCCAAAAACTCAGATTTCTTATACTTTTTGCCCGAAAACTTCAGGGTATTGCATGAAACCCAGCGCACATCAAAAAATCATTGGGACGTCTCCCATTGACTTATGTGCAACCTGGACATGTCTGATATGCCAGATTTTCAGGCTTTTCCATCCTCCGGATTTAATAAATTCTGAAAAATTCGTGATTTTATTTAAAAAAATCACACATTTTTTATTACATTTTTCATTTACATTAAAAATGTTAAACTGTAGAGAAAAACATGTTTATATAGAAAATCAGCCACGAAGCACGAGGAGTCTTACATCATGCCATTTTGGGAATATTTTGGCACTTTTGAAATTAATTATATTTGACTTAGCACTACCAAAAACACTGGATTTCTCATCTGCTTTTGCATTTCAAGACACACTCAGTCTAGTAAAAACATTGATATTAGTCTCTGTCCTAATGGAGCTTACAGACTATGAAGCGTATTTACTGAAGGGTGAAGTTGCCGTGGCTAGCAAACATTTGCCAGAAATCTCATCAGCAGGGACATCGGCAATTTACTAACAGGCTTAGTTTTGCTCAGGCAAACGATTGTTACTTTGTAAATTCACTAAAGTACAATAGTTTTTTTTTTAACTATAAAATCTGAATTTTTGTGGAAATGAAGAACTCACATTTTTCTAGATTACTGGGCAGATTTATTAAAGATAGAAGTGAAAATTCTAATTAAAAAAATTTAATTTCAAGCCAATTTTTGTGTCCCTTGACTAGGGAATAGTCCAAATTTGATTTGAATTTGAAAAAAATTTGAAAATTGTACTGTCTCTTTAAAAATTCGATTTCAACCATTCGCCATCTAAAATCTGCCGAATTGCTGTTTTAGCCTATGTGGGACCTCATAGAACCTATTTGGAGTCAAGTTTTGTACTTCGATTTTTAGGATTCAAATTTGATTGAAAATGGACCTATGCAATCGAAAACAGACCTATTCAGCCAAAAAAAAAAAACGATTTAAAAAAAATAAAAAAATCGATGTTTTTCAAATTCGAAATTCGACCCTTGATAAATCTGCCCCCTACTGTATTATACCCCTAGGATGGAAAAAGTCAGAATCCGAAAATCAAACATCTCAAACCTACCAACTTTCTGTGGACTGTGCTGGAATTAGCCTGAAAATCCGACTATTTCGGACTTTTCGGGCAAAATCCAAATCCGAAAATCTAGTGATTCGGGGGAAAAATTGCATGATTTGGATTTTTGCTCTGTTTTTTCGCGTTTGACCCTGATCCGGTTAAATCATGTTTTTTTTAATAATAAATAAGGTCCGATTGTGGATTCTAGTTTGGTCGGACTTTTTTCATTAAAATAATCAGAAAAATTAGGAATTTGATAAATAAGGCCCTTTATCGAAAATTTTAAAATTTTGAATAGTCTTTTTGGTCAAAACTCGCTAATTCAAATGGGAATAATCCAAACTCGATTCGAATTTCGAGATTTATCAAACCTTTACCCTGTGAATAATTTGAATATGACTATTCGCCACCTAAAACCTGCCGAGTTCCTGTTCAAGTCAATGGGAGAAGTCCAGTGACCCATTTGAAGATGTTAATAGCCTTCCTGACATTCAAGTTTTTTTTTTTTTTAGAAAAAAAATCGAAACGAGTTTAGTCAAATTCGATTAGAATTCGATTTAAGTTTTCTGGTAGGTAATATTCGTTCAAGTTTTATATATTCGATTTTTTTTATTAATTAACCTCCCAATCGAATTTTGAGGATATTCGAATGCAATAGAGTTAAAAAAAAATCCACATGAATTTAAAATTTTACTTTTGATAAATGGGCCTCCCAATGTCATTTACATCATTTACCCTTATAGGAGAAGGAAAGCATCAATCCAAAGGGATGCCACATGTTAGGGCAACCCCAAGGATTGTACTGACTTATGTGATACCCCAGACTAGTGATGGGCAAATTTGTCCCTTTTCGCTTCGCCAAAAATTCGTGGATGTCCCACAAAATTTGCGTAACAATTTTGATGCTGGCATAAAGTCAAAATGGGCGTCCGAATAAAAAAAGCTCTTTTTTGCCATACTATGCATGCTTTGGCCACTGGATTCTGATAAAGGGAAGACGATGATTCCACACTTGCAAGTGCCCAAGGCCGGTGCAGTTTTCTGCTAAAAGGAGCAATTATCTGGGATATCATGTAAAACATTACAATCCTTGGGGGGACGGAGGTGACCTAATCCCTCCCCTTGGATTGGAGCTTTCCCTTTCCTTTAAGGGGTTATGTAATAAGATTTATAAAGTGTGAGCCAGGTCTAGTAACCCATAGCAACCAATTGTTAGAGCTGATTACTTATATAGTGATTATTATCCCTTCAATGTGCAATGCAAAGTAAACAGTCTAGATAGAGATAATAATATAAGAATTGCTAGAAATTCTTATATAGTATGTCTGAAATGTTTTGCATGAGCAATGTGCAAACCATTCCCGTGTGATTCACACCGGTGTTTGTTTAGCAGTTTTATGGATGTCGCCTGCGAATATTTTGTTTTGCCAAAGAAATGTGAATGAACTGAATGCTATGTCCAGGCACACCCCATTTGCCTGGGCTTTTTCCTGTGGATTTGGGCACAAGAGAAAGAAGAATTGGACATAAAAATGTCAAACTGTAGAGAAAAACATGTTTATATAGAAAATCAGCCACGAAGCGCGAGGAGTCTTACATCATGCCATTTTGGCACTTTTGAAATTAATTATATTTGACTTAGCACTACCAAAAACACTGGATTTCTCATCTGCTTTTGCATTTCAAGACACACTCAGTCTAGTAAAAACATTGCTATTAGTCTCTGTCCTAGTGGAGCTTACAGACTATGAAGCGTATTTACTGAAGGGTGAAGGGGCCGTGGCTAGCAAACATTCGCCAGAAATCTCATCGACAGGGACATCACCAATTTACTAACAAACGTAGAGAACAATGCGCTAGCAAAAGAGACCGTCGCTATTACAGCTTCGCGCCCTTTTGCCAGGCGCATTTTTGCTCAGGCGAACGATTGTTTCTCTGTAAATTCACTAAAGTACAATTGTTTCCTTCGCCAGCTTAGACCTGGTGAACTGATAAGATGAAGCGACATCCTCCTCAATCTTATGTCAGTGACATCATATCCTGTATGCCCAAAAGTCATAAAAATTGTAAAAAAAACAATGGAAATTTTTCATATTTTAAAGTCTTTAAAAGTTGTAACTATTACATTTTTTCATTTTTACATTTTTTTTGAGGGTTATGCCACATTTGTTTTAGGGTGGGCTCATGTCTAGGGCATTAGAGGATCTCTTTTGTCTTCCTTGGACATGTGTAATAATAAGTGGCCACTTCAAGCATTTGCACCAACATCTCTAATAAAGACATATAGGGGCACATTTACTAATGGTCGAATATCGAGGGTTAATTAACCCGCGATATTCGACCTTCGAAGTAAAATCTTTCAACTTCGAATATCGAAGTAGAAGGATTTACTGCATTTCCTGCGATCAAACGATCAAAGGAAAAATCGTTTCAAACGATTAAATCCTTCGAATCGAACGATTCGAAGGATTTTAATCCATCGATCGAACGATTTTCCTTCGATCAGAAAATTGTTAGGAAGCCTATGGGGACCTTCCCCATAGGCTAACATTGGTGCTCGGTAGGTTTTAAGTGGCGAAGTAGGGGGTTGAAGTTTTTTTTAAAGAGACAGTACTTCTACTATCGAATGGTCGAATAGTCTAACGATTTTTAGTTCGAATCATTCCATTCAAAGTCGTAGTTGAAGTAGCCAATTCGATGTTTGAAGTAGCCAAAAAAACCATTCAAATTCGAAGTATTTTATCTTCTATTCCTTCACTCGAGCTAAGTAAATGTGCCCCCCATACATATATGACCTATATACGACGCTGACGAATTAATGCTAGTGAAACTTCACCAGCATTCCTCTGCTGAGATGCAACTTCGCATTTTAGTGAATTTGCACAGTGGTAGCTAATTTGCACCTGGCAAAGTTGCGCAATTTGTGGTGAAGCCTTCCCAGGAAAAATTTGCCCTTTAGTGAATTTGCCCCTATGTTCCTATCCCATACACACACACACTAGGATACATTTCATCAGGAGGCAATTAAAGGGGCAATCGGTAACAGAACTACCTGGTGTGATTTGCACTCTATCACCAGGCGACTTTTCACACCGGCGAATGGATGTTACTCCGCAAATTCACTAAGATGTGGATTTTACTGAATGTTACCTCTTTCGCCAGACTTTCCTTCGCCAGCTGAGACCAGTCAAAGTGCCTCATAATTTTTGAGTGGAAAATCTTCCAACCCAAAAAACACTGGCGACTTTTCAGTTGGTTTGTAAATATGCCCCTATGTAACTGGCAGGGCTGTGGAGTTGGTACATAAATCCTTTGACTCCGACTCCTCAGTTTATGGTACCTCCTGAAACAGTAACACCAAAAACTGAAAGTGTATCAAAGTAATTTTGAAAGTATGAGTGAATTTTCGCCTGGTGAAGTATTGTGATGGCTCCGAATTTTCGCTGGTTAGTAAATTAACCCCATGGTATAATATCTCCTTATATTTCTAGTGGGTAACCAACTACATTGCTGTAAATCACTTCTCATAGATAAAGATAGATTGCTCGTGGCACACAATTTTGTCTTTACACAGCCAAGGATATATTTTTTCTTCCAAAATCCATTGTCTATCACTAACAAACACAGACGAAACAACACATTTTAAGGTTTTTACTGAAATCATTAAAATGGACACTACAGAGGAAAAACAAATCATGTAGAAATCAATGGCAGATATGCCTTTTACAACTTGCTTCGTGTTTTTTGAGGTTTTCAGGGATTTTTCATGCTGGATTTTGTGCGACAAGTCGAAAAAAAAGTCACAGTTTTTGTGACTTTTCTGCAGCTTTTTCTCATTTGTGCTTTTTCAGTTCGGATCTTTTGACTGATATTCGTAGAAATGAGTTTATTTGTGGTTTCAAAAAATGCTAAAATTTGACCTTTAACATTCCTCCCAACATTTAGGAAATAGAAAGTGGGACAACATTTATGACTACACCCATTTTGTGGCCACACCCCCTAATTACCATGTCCATTTTACAAAATTTGGCAGGTTATGAAAGTTTGAACACATTTATGTGGTTTTTATGCATTATTGCAGTTTTGCTGATGAAGGTGAATTGCCCTTTAGGGCAGAGACACACACGAAGATTCGGGGAGATTTAGTTGCCGGTGACAAAGCGCCTCTTCTTCAGGCAACTAATCTCCCCAAAACTGCCTTCCCGTCAGCTAGAATCTAAATCGCCAGCAGGATGGCACTCGAAGCGATTCGTTTCTGAAGTTCTGCCTCACGAGGAAACTTTGGGCGATTTTGAAAAACTTATCGCTCAGAGTGCCATCCTGCTGGCGATTTCGATTCTAGCTGACGGGAAGGCTAGAAGGTCACGTTCGCTAATGAATTGTTGCTTGCGCCTGTTAGTAAATTGGTGATGTCTCTGCGGGTGGCAACGATGGGAAAAAGCTGCTAGTGTTAACCACTTTGCTTTTTAGTAAATCTACCCCCAAAGAGGATAGGGACCTCTCCCATTGACTTATATACAACATCGGCAGGTTTGAGATGCCAGATTTTAGGCTTCAGACTTCTTGCATCCTCCGGGTATAATAAATCTCGAAAAATTCTAGTTTTTTTTCCACTAAAATTTCGTATTTTATTTAAAAAAAAAAAAAACTTTTCAAGTTTTTAGCATTCGGACTTTAATAAATAACCCCCCCCATTGTATGTCATTAGGAACACCAGGAAAATTCCATGAAATAATATACACAATATTCTGTGTAGTGCCTGAAATCCCACATGCTCTTACTGTAACTAATAACACCGGCCTTTCTCCTGCCCAGTGCAATAAAAGCCGATATTGTTACTCAGCGCCCACTTTAGCTATTACATTACCAATATTTGCCTTTCCCATGGTCCCAAAATCACGCTCAAAGAAATCATTTTAGGACACAGTGGAACAGAAAAACAAGGGTAATGAAAAAAAAAAAACAGGATATTTCATTTCATTTTATTTTTATAGTGACTCAGTCTGTAAGAGTGAGGTGTTCAGGCTCTTTTCATATTTCTGTGTCTGGACATACACGGGGGGGGTGATTTAGCAAGGTTCAAATTTAAACTTTTGCCATAATTCATATTTTGTTGCACAAAAACACAAATTCAAAAACTCGACTGTTTGGTATTTATTAAGCACAAAAAAAAACCCGTTTGTAAAACTTTGGCAGCTAAAAGCTGGCAAGTTCAAGTAGAAGTGAATGAGAGTTGTCCTAGGCACAATTCAAGGAATTTTTTTAATTTGAGTTTTTCAAGTTTTTTTTTTTTTTTACAACAATAAACACAAAGTTGTGTTTTTGAACTTGTAAACTCACAAATTTGAGTTTTTTTTATATTTGGACTTTTTTACGAATAAGCATAGAGTCTTTTTTAAAATTGTGGGTTTATTTGAAAAAAAAAACTCTAAAACCTCACAAATTCGACTTTTGATAAATAAGCCCATAGCTATGGGTAACTGAAGATATTCAGATCTTGTTGGATTAAAACTCCAAAACCCCTCCCCCCTAAGAAAAAAGCTAAAAGCATTTTTGAACTGTGTAGGCTTTTTTTTTAGAAATAGTATTTAATTTTATTGTATGAATGACTTTACTTTGCTTCTGCAACTTCATTTCACCCTTGTGCATTCTTATTTGCACTATGTAGCAAGGGCACAGCAACCGCAGGGTCTGCTATAAGATAGTTATTCCACTGCTCGCTCACCAGTTATAGCATTACATTTCAGTATAGATGAATTTCAAATGCCCATATTTAAATCCTTTTTTTTTTGTTCTCCTGCAGTTCTTTCCGGTATCTTCTGATCTTCTGAGTATTGATGGGCGAATTTCTCCTGCAAAATTTGTGATATGGCAAAATATTTGGGAAACTCGAAAATTGTTGCCTGCGTCAATTTTGTCAATTTTGACGTCGGTGTTAAAGTCAATGGGCATCCGAATAGTGTTGCGAATTTATTCGCCGGCGGCGACACGCAGAAATTCATTGCGAATTCGCCCTTGACTAATTTATTCGCCCATCAATACTTCTGAGATGAGATCTGAGGAATGAGCATAGTAAACCCAGACAAGCCAGTAAGATCATTGCAGAAAATTAATTGATTGGAAGCATTAAGTCACCCACTCTTCCACAAGTAAAATCCTACCAACTTTTCTTCTTTCTCAGCACATTCTGAGGTAAAACAATTAAAAATACTTGATGTGTATCGATCCGATATGGGATACTCAGTGTATGTAGCAATTACCGACTGGCCCCACCGTAATCTTACATCAAACCTAAGATTACGGTGGGGCCAGGGGGTAAGTGCTACATACACTGAGTATCCAGAATACCCCATACCGGATCAATACACATCAAGTATTTTTAATTGTTTTTAACTCAATTGATTTTGTCCTTATGAACTACTTTTTAATAGAGCCATTACATTTTACGTTTTATTCCATTCTTTATACTATTTTTGCACCAGTAAACTGATTACTGCCTACTACAGACTTGGGGGCAAATTCACTAAAGGGCGAAGTGACTAACATTTCGAGATTTCGCAGATTTATTAATGTACGCAGGCGTAATTTCGATAGCGAAGGAGAAAGACTGTAGCGCTACTTCGCACTCTAACGCCAGGCGAATTTTCGCTCTGGCGAATGGACGTAACTACGCAAATTCACTAAGATGCGGATTTTACTGAACGTTACCTCTTGCGCCAGACTTGCCTTCACCACCTCAGACCAGCGAAGTGCAATAGAGTAGAAATGCCAAAAAACGCTGGCAACTTTTCAGTTTTTCAGGGTGATAGGCTACAAAAGATAGTAAATTTTTTTAGGGTACTCGGCACCCCACTACATTTCCTAACATATGGCACATAAACTATACACTGGGCTCATGTGTAGGGCAATATAACAACTTTATTTTATTAATTTATTAATCCCTGGGCTTGTGTAGTGTAATGTATTTGCTGCAACATATACGTCCATTCAACTGTAACATCCCGCCGTATGCAAATTAGCCAACGCTAATGCGGAATTAAAGCAAGCAAATCATTCAGCACCCTGAACGCAACTTCCGATTTTAGTGAATCAGCGTTGTCCTTTAGTGAATCTACGCCTGGTGAAGTGCTGCGATGTGAGTGAAGCCGTTGTTAGCGAATTTTCGGAGGTCAGTTACTTTTGACACAACAAACAGCACTTTATATCTTTCTATCTAAATGAATTAATACAATGAATGAATTCACCACTTAAATCAGCACCTTTTGCACAAAAAAACAAGAGGAATGGATACAAACAACAATAGCCTCTCACCTTTTACACTTTATATATTGAAAGTCATAATGAATTTATTGATCACTTGAAGTAGTGTTTTCTCTTGTTTTATAAATTTTGGGATGGTGCGACTATAAGAACGCTTCTTGGCAGTTTCATTCTTCTGGGATATTTTTTTCATTTGTAAATATAGGGGCACATTTACCTAGGGTCGAATATCGAGGGTTAATTAAACCTTGATATTCGACCATCGAAGTAAAATCCTTCGACTTTGAATATCGAAGTCCTACGATCGAAGGAATAAAGGAACAATTAAATCCTTCGAATCCAATGATTTGAAGGATTTTAATTCATCGATATTCCTTCGATCAGAAAATTGTTAGGAAGCCTATGGGGACCTTCCCCATAGGCTAATATTGGCCTTGGTAGGTTTTAGGTGGCGAACTAGGGGGTCGAAGAATTTTTTAAAGAGACAGTACTTCGACTATCGAATAGTCAAATGATTTTGAGTTCGATTCGAAGGTCGTAGTTGAAGGTCGAAGTAGCCCATTCGATGGTCGAAGTAGCCAAAAAAAAAATTCGAAATTCTAACTATTTTTCTTCTATTCCTTCGCTCGAGCTAAGTAAATGGGCCCCATAGAGTTGTCAGCACATCCTCAATAGATTGGACGTATTAACAGTACTGGTGTCTTGTTAGGAGGTGCGGAGACAATAAAACAAATTGAAATAATATAATTTAAAGGTGAGCAATCCCTTTAAAGGGGTGGTTCCCGTTTGAGATAACTTTTAGGGGCCGATTCACTAACTTCGAGTGAAGGATTCGAAGGTAAAAAACTTCGAATTTCGAAGTTTTTTTGGGCTACTTCGACCATCGAATGGGCTACTTCGACCTACGACTACGACTTCGAATCGAAGGATTCGAAGTAAAAAACATTCGACTATTCGACCATTCGATAGTCGAAGTACTGTCTCTTTAAAAAAAACTCCGACCCCCTAGTTCGCCATCTAAAAGCTACCGAAGTCAATGTTAGCCTATGGGGAAGGTCCCCATAGGCTTGGCTAACTTTTTTTGATCGAAGGATATTCCTTCGATCGTTGGATTAAAATCCTTTGAATCGTTCGATTCGAAGGATTTTATCGTTCGATCGAAGGAATAATCCTTCGATCGTTCGATCGAACTATCTGCGCTAAATCCTTCGACTTCGATATTCGAAGTCGAAGGATTTTAATTCCTAGTCGAATATCGAGGGTTAATTAACCCTCGATATTCGACCCATAGTGAATCGGCCCCTTAGTATGATGTAGAGAGTGATAATCTAAGATAATTTGCAATTTTTTTCATTTTTTATTATTGAAGGTTTTTGAGTTTAGATTTTTATTCAGCAGCTCTTCAATTTGCATCTTAACCAATCTGGTAACTACTATAAACTATAAAAAAATAAACGGAGAAGACCAATTGAAAAGTTGTTTAGAATTGGCCACTCTAATAACATATTAAAAGTTGATATACCACCCCTTTAAAGGGTATGAAATAGCCATGATTTACAAAAAGGAGCTGATGTGCATATAAACTGCTTCAAATCAAAATATGGGTATAAATTAAAAATAACAGTGGATAGAATTTTATAACAAAGAAGAGCGCATGCGGTATTTCTGCTCTCGGCTTCCTCTCGGTACTTTTATTATGCTTTCCTGCTGAGTAACTGTGTGCTCGAGATTTATGTCCGTTATATTTTCGAGCCACAAGCCAAGTAAAAAAAATTATTTGGAGAGAAAACATAAAATAAATGGGAAATGATTGTTTGCTTTACAAGTCGCTTAAACACAAATATCATTTTATTGAAATGGAAAGCAAGCGTTCTATTAAACAGGGAGGGCAGTCGACCGAAGGGTTAACTCATGGTACCGCCATTCACAGATTATAGAATGAGGCAGAGAAGGGAGAAGTTCTCCTTATTTCTTTTTAAAGGTGAACTAAAGCCCAACCCAACAAATAATTAAAGGAGAACTAAAGCTTAACTAAAGAAGTAGCTAGAAATGTTGTACATTATGGGGCACATTTACTAATGGTCGAAGTTAAATCCTTCGACTTCGAATATCGAAGTCGAAGGATTTAGCGATATTCGTTCGATCAAACGATCGAAGTAATAATCGTTCATTCGAACGATTAAATCCTTCGATCAAAAAAAGCTAGGAAAACCTTCCCCATAGGCTAACATTGATGCTCGGTAGGTTTTAGGTGGCGAAGTAGGTGGTCAAAGTTTTTTTTTAAAGAGACAGTACTTCGACTATCGAATGGTCGAATAGTCGAACGGTTTTCAGTTCGAATCGTTCGTTTCGAAGTCGTAGTCGAAGATCGAAGTAGCCATTCGATGGTCGAAGTAGCCAAAAAAAAACTTCGAAATTCAAAGTTTTTTTTATTCTAATCCTTCACTCGAGCTTAGTAAATGTGCCCCTCAGTGTTGTGCTTCTGTACCAGCCCAAGGCAATCACAGCCCTTTAGCAGTAAAGATCTGCGTCTCCAAAGATGCCCCAGTAGCTCCCCATCTTCTTTTCTGCTGATTCACTGCACATGCTCTGTGCTGCTGTCACTTACTGAGCTTAGGGACCCACTCACAATATACAGTACACATAGAATAGAAATGTCACAATATAAGGCTGATTAGTAATTAATACAGATAATTACTACATGGCAGCACCGAAACCAGTGCAATTAGCATCAGAATTTAATAATCAGCAAACCTGTAGCATCAGCTTATATTACAGGGGAAGCTCATTTTCTGCTGGATAATTAGTGACGAGCCCTAAGCTTAGCTTCTCAACAGCCAATCAGAGCCCACTGAGCATGTGAGTGTCACAGACACTTTCCAAGATGGTGACCCCCTGTGACAAGTTTGAAGTCCTGGATCATTGCTGCTATTGACAAGCTGAAACTTTAGGCTGGTGCAATAAGTTCAGGATGTAAAATATGGCATTTTTAGACACATTAATGTTTAGGGTTCAGTTCTCCTTTAAGCTTGACATGCTACACAAATGTAGTGGGGTACTCTATAATGGAGAGTGCATAATTCATTAAGGCTCTTGCATCCAAACACACTCCTGCACTTCAACAAGGTTGCCAGTGCATCCATCCTGCTACTTGTGATGAATGGTACACAACTTCGGAGCTACCCCCACCCTACTTACAGAGGAGCATATCAAAGAATTTTATTGGAAACTTGTCCATATTCCAGGATGTGTGTAAAATATTCAGATTTATGCTATTTTTTTCCATTTATGATTTTTATTGAATTCCCATGAATGTCTTCCAAAAGATGTTTCAAACCTATGTGGCTTTTTAGCGATATATATTAAGAATTCCTTCCGATGTCCTGCAGGATTACTAACCACTCTTTTTAGGAATCTTGATTCTAGCAGTTCGGATGAAAATGTTTGAGGTTTTCAGGGAGTGGAACCCAGAGACGTGCCCAAAGGATCAACTGGCCTCAAGTGTTAAATAGGATCTATTGGCCTCAGGTCCAGGTATCGAATTCCATCTTAAAGGACAAGTAAAGTGTAAAATAGAATAAGGCTAGAAATGCTGTATTTTGTATACTAAACATAAACATGAACTTACTGCACCACAAGCCTAATCAAACAAATAATTTATGCTTTCAAAGTTGGCTACAGGGGGTCACCATCTTGTAACTTTGTTATACATCTTTGCCTGACCCTGACCCTGCACATGCTCAGTGTGGTCTGGGCTGCTTAGGGATCATCATAAACAAAGCTGCTTGAGTTCTGCATGGCTGGGAAGTAAGGCGGGGGCATTACATAAGTATGATTGTTTCCCTGCAGGGCAGTTAGGGACCGTCTGACAATTCCTATCCACAGCAGTAAATGAAGGGAGAATTTCACTGAATACAGTCAGGTTTCTTATAAAAACGATACACATTTTTTAATTAAAGTATATTGGAGATAGGTTTCTTTTTCATTAAAGAAAGTAAAAATGGGATTTTATTTTTATGGCTTTCCTTGTCCTTTAAAGTTAATTCCCATATACAGACAGTTCTACAAGCCCTACACACCCTTCGCACAGGCCCGGATTTGTGGCGACGCCACAAAGGCCCGCCCCTAGGGTGGCAAAATATGAGGGTCGGCATGCCTCCCAGCCGCTTATTCAGGAGCACTGCGGATGCACGTACTCTATGTAACTATACACTTAGGGGCAGATTTATCAAGGGTCGAAGTGAATTTGAGGGAATTTTCTAAGTAAAAAAATTCGAAGTAATTTTTTGGATATGTCGACCATCGAATTGGCTACTACGACTTCGAATTCGATTCGAAGTAAAAATACTTCAACCATTTGATAATCGAAGTACTGTCTCTTTAAAAAACTTTGTCTTCAATACTTCGCCAAATTAAACCTGCCAAAGTGCTATGTTAGCCTATGTGGACCTTCTAGAGCATTTTTCTAAGTTTTTTGAAGTCGAAGAAAAATCGTTCGATCGATGGACGAAATCCTTATCCTTAGAATCGTTCAATTCGAAGGATTTCATCGTTCGATTAAAATTCGATGTAAAAAAACTTTGACTTTGAAGTCGAAGTATTCCAACTCGATAGTCGAATTTCGAAGCTTTTTCTACTTCGAAATTCGACCCTTGATAAATGGGCCCCTTAGTGTGCTAGCGAGCCCTCATCTTGGAATCACTTTGCGCCACTCTTCTTCCCGTCCCCCACATCAACCACTTTATTAGCTACTCCGCCAAGCCACGCCCCCTCTTAAATCCATGCGAAAGTGAGTCACTGAGTGATGGTGGTGGAGTCTGGCGGCGGCACAATAGTTTGATAGAGTGCCCTCCCTCTGCCAAAATAGCCCGCTGGATTCCCACGAAGAGGGGCAGTCAGTAAGTGCCAGTCTCTAGTGCCTCCGGGCCGCGTGGATTAGGGGTGCGACCTAGGGGCGGCCGGCAATGAAATCTGGCCCTGCCTATAAACCTCTGGAATACAAGCTTGACTATAGCAAGAGTAAATAATGAGGCTCCATATGACACAAGTGGGGCACCTCATATCACAGGTTTTTAGTACAGGTATGGGATCCATTATCTGGAAACCCGTTATGCAGAAAGCTCAGAATTACGGAAAAGCCGTATCCCATAGACTCCAGATTTCTAAAAATGATTTCCATTTTCTCTGTAATAATAAAACAGTAGCTTTTACTTGATCCAAACTAAGATATAATTAATCCTTATTGGAAGCAAAACCAGCCTATTGGGTTTATTTAGGGGCAGATTTACATAGGGTTGAATATCGAGGGTTAATTAAGCCTCGATATTCGACTGCCGAATGTAAATCCTTCAACTTCGAATATCGTAGTCGAAGGATTTAGCGATATTCCTACAATCGAATGATCGAAGGAATAATCGTTCGATTGAAAGATTAAATCCTTTGAATCGAACGATTCGAAGGATTTTAATCCATCAATCGAAGGATTTTCCTTCAATCAGAAAATTGTTAGGAAACCTATGGGGACCTTCCCCATTGGCTAACATTGGCCTCGGTAGGTTTTAGGTGGCGAACTAGGGAGTCGAAGTATTTTTTAAAGAGACAGTACTTAGACTATCGAATGGTCGAATAGTCGAACGATTTTTAGTTTGAATCGTTCGATTCGAAGTCTTAGTCGAAGGTCGAAGTAGCCAATTTGATGGTCGAAGTAGCCATATTCGACCATTCGAAATTCAAAGTATTTTTTCTTCTATTCCTTCACTCAAGCTAAGTAAATGGGCCCCTAAATGTTTACATGATTTTCTAGTAGACTTAAGGTATGAAGATCCAAATTACAGCAAGATCCATTATCCGGATCCAGGGTCCCAAGCAGGGAAAAATAGGTCCCATGCCCTGTACCATGTATCTTTGGCAGGAATCAGTTACAGCTGCTGCATTGGCACCTTAGAAAATGGTGTTTATTGCACAGTGTCAAATGAGAAATTAATTGGAGGTGCAGAAGGGGCCAAAGCTGGAGCAATAGTCTATGTGGAACACTCCAACCTCCCCCCCCCTATACATTAGCCGGGTTACTGCTGTGCTCTCAGCTCATTATGTTGCAGATTTACGACGGAGTGCATTGCACTGTGATCGGAATCTGTTTTGAAATTTTTCACCGCTTCTGATGTGGCGGAGGTTCCCTGCACAAATGACATTTTTCAAATATTGCCAAATTTAAGAAAAAAACCCCAATACGCACACATCTTTTAGCAATCAGTACTTTGATTGAAAACTCATGTGCAGTCAAGCAGAAAAGTGTCAAAACAATTTATTTGTCAGCATGTCTTGAACAAACCTCTCCATTAAAGGCTAAACTAACCCTTCTATTTACATTGATTTATATAAACACAAAAATAATAAAGAATTCCGGTGCATGATAATATATATTTTTCCTTAACATGTATAAAACTAGCTGCTGAGCGTTACCTTACATTACCTTATACAGAGGGTATATTTAAGATACGGTATAGGATGTTGGCAGTAAACATAACTGTCATCTGAAACATGAGTGAGCAGTGAGCAAAGTGAATCCTAGTACCATTCCGCAATAGAGCGCAATCAAATTCGCACTTCAGCGTAAATCGGATGCAATTGTGCGGAAAGTCCAGTTGGCATCATAGCGCAGTGTTTGGCACAAGAGTGGTGTGTGTTTCCAATTCTTTAAGACACAAGTGTGCTGCACTTATTTTCGCACAGTGTTGAGGGAACCCTGGAACTATGTGTAGTTTATATATAGTGGTAATTTACTGAATATAGGGCTGTTCAAACTTTGCACCCAGTCCCACTGTCAGTAGCAGAACCAAAAAGAAGCACAATAACATTTGGCTCATGCAGATGTGCAAGTAAAGGCCCCCATACACAGGCCAATAAAAGCTGCCGACAGACCGAGTTGGCAGCTCATTGGCCCGTGTGTGGGGCCCTCCAATGGGCTTTCCCGATCGATATCTGGCCGAAAGTCGTCCAAATGTCGGTCACCAAGATGGTGACCCCCTGTGACAAGTTTGAAGTCCTGGATCATTGCTGCTATTGACAAGCTCAAACTTTATCCTCGTGCAATAAGTTCAGTATATAAAATATGCCATTTGTACACATACTAATTTTTAGGCTTTAGTTCTCCTTTAAAGCAGAAGGAAGTCTTATTCCACTTGGGGGTGCTAAATGTTAAGCACCTGGGGTGTCTAACATTTGGCACCCCCAAGTGGAATAAGCCTTTTGTTCTCCTTTAAAGGGGAAGGAAACCTCCTCGGCGCTAACCCCCCACCCCCCACCCCCACCCCCCCTCCCTCCTCCCCCCTGGCCTACCCCTCCCGCTGGGCAAATGCCCCTAACTTGTTACTTACCCTTCTGCGCAGGTCCAGTCCAGGGAGTTCATAGGCGACATCTTCTTCCACGCGATCTTCTTCCTGCTTTGACCGGCGCATGCGCAGTAGGATCGTTTCGCCGGTACGATCTACTGCGCATGTGCGTGACTTTTGGCGCATGCGCAGTAGATCCGTACCGGCGAAATGCTCCTACTGCGCATGCGCCAAAACGCCGGTCAAAGGAGGAAGAAGATCGCGTGGAAGAAGATGTCGTCTGTGAACTCCCTGGACTGGACCTGCGCAGAAGGGAAAGTAACAAGTTAGGGGCATTTGCCCAGCGGGACAGGTAGGCCAGGGGGGAGGAGGGAGGGGGGCAATACACGGGAGAGGGGAGGGGGGTTAGCGCCGACGAGGTTTCCTTCCCCTTTAAGTATGCAGTGCAGTTTTGGACTCCAGTCCTTAAGAGGGATATAAATGAGCTGGAGAGAGTGCAGAGACTAAGTGCAACTAAACTGGTTAGAGGGAGGGAAGAGTTAAATTATGAGGGTAGACTGTCAAGGTTGGGGTTGTTTTCTCTGGATAAAAGGCGCTTGTGAGGGGACATGATTACACTTTACAAGTACATTAGAGGACATTATAGACAAATAGCAGGGGACCTTTTTACTCATAAAGTGGATCACTGTACCAGAGGCCTCCCCTTCAGACTAGAAGAAAAGAACTTTCATTTGAAGCAACGTAGAGGGTTCTTCACAGTCAGGACAGTGAGGTTGTGGAATGCACTGCCGGGTGATGTTGTGATGCTGATTCAGTTAATGACTATAAGAGGGACTTGGATGATTTCTTGGACAGACATAATATTAAAGGCTATTGTGATACTAAACTCTATAGTTAGTATAGGTATGGGTATATAGAATTTAATTAAAAGTAGGGAGGGGTGCGTGAATGGATGCTGGATTTTCATTTGGAGGGGTTAAACTTGATGGACTTTGTCTTTTTTCAACCCAATTTAACTATGTAACTATGTAACTTTTAGTCTATTATAGAATGGCCAATTCTAAGCATCTTTTCAATTAGTACTGCAGCAAACTGCAACTGTAGAAGTGTCTTGTGAAGAGCGAGGCGGTGTGTAGTTTAATGATTTTTTGGATTTAATTGTGATTGTGTGTCCCTAAGGAAGTCACGATTGAGTGATGAAATGCATTGGGCTTGACTACTACATTGCTAATTTATAAGCTATCAATGCCTACTAATTTGTAAGTGCAATTTATCTTAATAAAACAATTGTTTTAAAAAGGATTACATTAGGGACTAACTAGCTCCTTAAAGCCAGATTGCCTCAAACCTAAAGTCTTCTCTCTTCCTAACCAGGCAAAAGACTTGGGGGTAGATTTACTAAAGGGCAAAGTGACTAACGCTGGGGACGAAACACCAGCATTACCGCTTTTAGGCACTTTGCCTATTTACTAACGGGCGCAGGCCTAACTTCGCTAGAGAAAGAGACAGACGCTGTCGCTCATTTGCACTCTTTCGCCAGGCAAATTTTTGCTCTGGCGAATGGACGTTACTCCGCAAATTCACTAAGATGCAGATTTTACTGAACGTTACCTCTTTTGCCAGACTTGCCTTCACCACCTCAGACCAGGTGAAGTGCATTGAAGCGCATACACCAGTAAACCCTGAGTAATGCTGCTCTGAGTCCTCTATCAAAAGTAACACCACATTTCTTTCCTTCTATTGTGTACTCATGGGCTTCTGTATCAGACTTCCTGTTTTCAGCTTAAACCTCCAGGGCTAAGGCTTGAGCATGCTCAGTTTGCTTCTCTACTCCCTCTCCCCCTCCCTTTTCCCTCCTCCCCTCTCTGCTGTAATCTGAGGCCAGAGCTATGAGCGAACAGGAAGACACTCAGGCAGGAAGTGATGTCACACCAAGCTAATATGGCAGCTGCTATCCTAAACAAACAGAGAGATTCTAGAGCTGTTTACTCAGGTATGGTAAAGCATTCTGCAGAATAAATATAGTCTTATAGCTTGCACTATTGTGGCTAATCTATTTATTGGCATAAACTGCCTCGGTAGCTTTCTTTCACCTTTAGTCGCTGTGTATATTTAATTTTGTAACCATGTATATATATATATATATATATATATATATATATATATATATATATATATATATATATATATTTATTATACTGGTCCCCTTGTTTGTAATTTCACTATCTGTAGCTACAAATACCTAGATTCATCAGTTCCTAGCGATTAAGCAAGCACTCAGCTCTTGTAGCGAAAGCTCAGAAGGCAATTTATTTTTGGCCTATGTGCATGGGGTTAAAACTCCCGTTAAAACCTATAAAATTCTCATTCCACGTGGCTGTTGAGTTATTAAATTCATGCTGCCGACAGGGGAGATGCCTATGCAGCCCTATGTTATTAATAACCAGCCTAACAGCATGTGCATTTTATAGTTAATGAGTAGTACTAAAGCCATATGGCAATTTTGTATGTGAATTATCATGTATTCAGTAAAATACGACACTACCAGTTTATTTTTCATCTTCAGTTAGAGCTGCATAAAACTTCAAGCTCACAGCAGGGGAGTTTTTACTGGCAAATATATAATTTTTATTCTTTAGACGAGCATTATATTCAGAGATTTCGATAATTAATTTAAACATGGGTTGGATGTTGTTCCTAAAAGTATTTGGAATGGAACTTAAAGTGGATGTTTTTTCCCTCTTGGGGGAGAATCAGTTGGAGGCTAAAAATTTATTGGATTTATTTATTTGCCTCCTTCTGGATCAACATCAAGAGAAAGTTTTTGGGACAAATTGAACTTGATATTTTATTGTATGTTATTTTTTAAGAATAAATAGATGTGCTAATATGTAAAACCTAAAATACTGGGCATTTCTGGAATATCGTATAATATGTTTGCCATTCCTTAAGGGGAAATACACATTATTAATAAAAATGATTTGGTTTGGCAATGCTCCATCGCCTATAGGTATGGAGATAATTGTAGGAAACATATAAAAGGATGATCTGTGAGTATGAACTGGTCCCATATTGTATCAGTTATAGTAGGGGAGGTGTATGCCAGAATACTTTGCTTATTGAATAAAGTATAGTTGAGAGGACCTGCCTAGTTTAGAACACAGGTCTGCACTGTAAACGGGACATGGGGGGAATGCTCCCTCCCCACATTGTTATATCCCTTCAGTACGGTCTGGCTGTTGTTTCAGCTATCTTATATCTTATTAAGACCAGCTGCAGGTAAGGACATATATTACCCTTTCTCATAATGATATTGCACTTTATTTGCCCATTTGCTGTTCCTGAATTGAAGTTAGTTTTTGAGTCTGGTTTGGTTCCCATTTGCTCCTGTATTTTGCACACTCAAAGACAAAAAAAACGATATCTTAGACTCAGGTGGTATCAAAAAAAAAAATCTTTACTATTTAAAAAACAATTTGGCAATTACAGCAATGTAAGAACATCCAGCATACATAAAAATGTTATACATTCCACCCAAAAGTTTGTATAAGGCAGAAAGGAAGTAACAAGGAGCGAGTACATCTGGCCAAAAATGAGAATGACCCCAACGTTTCGACACACAGGGGCCTTTGTCAAGGGGATTGGATTTTAAATAGTAAAGCATTTTTTTTTTATTGATACCACCTGAGTCTAAGAAAAAGTTTTTTGTCTTTGAGTGTGCAAAGATATCATTTGATTTAGTGAGTATTTCGTTACTCTGTGTAGGGGTAATCTTAGATTTTTTGCACCTCTAAACACATCTTGCAAAATGTTTTATTGATTGGTGTGCCCTCCATTTATCTATATTCTCCCATTTGTTCTTGTCTAGTGAATTTCCTGGCAATGACTCCTGGGTTGATTTCTGGACTATGTCCACTGCCACCTGCCCTGACCACAACCTGTCTATTAGACTTTGCTTACTGTTTGTTGCCTGTCCTGACCACTCAACTCTTACTGGACTTATCCTTCTTTCTGCCCTCTCAGATACCAGACCTGCATCACTATGAGCCGATTTATCAAAGGTCGAGGTGAATTTTCGAATGAAAAAATTTTGAGCTATTTTTGTAAACTTTGAAATGTTATTTTCGAAATGAAAACAATTTGTATTTTGAGCTATTTTTGTGTACCTTGACTAGGGAATAGTACAAATTCGAATCGAATGTGAAAAAAATTAGAAAATTCGAATATCGAAAGTTATCATGTACTGTCTCTTTAAAAATTCGACTTCGCTAATTCGCCATCTAAAACCTGCCGATTTTTTTTAGGTTTTAGCCTATGGGGGACCTCCTAGAACCTTTATGGAGTCAATTGGTGGACTTTGAAAAATTTATTTGAATTCTGCCGAATACGGACCTATTCGATCGAAAACGGACCTATTCGACCAAAAAAAAACCTTCGACTTAATTTCGGTTAGTCTTTTTGAATTTAAATTTCAACGTTTTTTCAATTCGAAATTCGACCCTTGATAAATATGCCCCCAAGAGTCAACCATTCATTGCTAATCATAAGGAGAAGTTGCTAAGGGCAGGGTTGACTTGAAAACCCCGACATGAACTCTCAGTGGCTAAAGATTGGGTTAATTTGTAAACCCCAACAAGAACTTTCAGTGGCAAAGGTTCGTGTTGACTTGTAAACCCCAACATAAACGCTCAATGGCAAAGGATTATGTTGACGTGTAAACCCCCAATATGAACTCTCATAGGCTCAGGAGTGGGTTTACTTTTAAACCCCAACATCTCAAGTTTCCACCTCACAGTCTACCACTGCACCATCATGCCAAAGTCTCACCATAATCAGTGTTTTGCACATTAACCTGCTCTTACAGTAGTGTATATATATATATATATATATATATATATATATATATATATATATATATATATATATATATATATATATATATATATATATATATATATATATATATATATATATATATATATATATACAAAGAGAATCCACACACTCACTCCACACTCTCAGGTCTTTTTCACTTTTAATTTAAAAACTGAACAAGACCTGAGAGTGCGGATACTTTTTTTGCGATGGAATATTTAAATTGATGTTTTCTGCACCCAGGCACATAAACGATTTTTCGAGAGTGCCGGCATCTTGCGGTATATATATATATATATATATATTTGCTATATATTTTTTATATTTATTTTTTATATATATTTCATATATATTTTTTCTTTTTCCTTTTTCCTACTCTTTTTCTACTCCTTCTTTTTGACCCATATTTTCTCCTTTTCTATCTCTTGCGGTTATGTGTTCATTCCTTGCGTTTGACATCACAGGTGCCACCTCGCTTCTCTGCTCACATTACAGTATTCATTTCTTTTTGCTTTCTTTTTTTCTTTCTTTTCTAGTTCCTTTTTAGTTTGCGGTCCAAGACGCCGTTCTCCTGCCTATGCCTATTAACAATACTTAATTTGTATTCTTATATTCTTATATTGTTATACCGATACCCTGCAATATTGTGTCTAAACCCTCTCGCTGCTTCCCACTGCTGTCTATTTTGTTACCATTTTTGATTGACATTTGAGTAATGAACATTTTTTGAAACATAGACTTAGCGTCTAATTCCATTGACACCGTTCAATATAACTTTGACACAGTGAATTTTAACTACCCTGAGCGCATCCATGCGATGGAGCAGCTCTGATTTTTGTTAACTATTTTCATTGATATAAGCCCCAGTGTTTGAGAAATTGTTTTTGATTTATTTTATTCGTTTCACCTGATTTTTGTTCCTATCTACGAATTTTTTCTTCTGTTCTTTACGTTAGTTTTTTTTCATTTATGATGTCATTCACACGTCACTTCCTCTGCCTTCGGTTTGCTTTTTGGTTTTTTTGATTTTGTTCCCGCCACATTGTGTATTTATTTCCGTTTGTTTGACACATTTTTTTACTTTGAGAAAGGCTGTTGTATCAGCCGAAACGTCAGCGATTGTCCACAATTAAAAGCTATTTACTACACTTAAAGGGCATGTAAAGGCAAAAAAATAAAATCCATTTTTACTTTCTTTAATGAAAAAGAATTCTACCTCCAATATAATTTAATTATAAAATGTGTACCGTTTTTATAAGAAACCTGACTGTATGCAGTGAAATTCTCCCTTCATTTACTGCTGTGGATAGGAATTGTTAGACGGTCCCTAACTGCTGAGCAGGGAAACAATCATACTTATGAACAGCAGGGGGAGCCCCCGCCTTACTTCCCAGCCATGCAGAACTCAAGCAGCTTTGTTTATGATGATCCCTAAGCAGCCCAGACCACACTGAGCATGTGCACAGTCTTAGTCTTGCAAAGATGTTTAACAAAGTTACAAGATGGTGACCCCCTGTAGCCAACTTTGAAAGCATAAATTATTTGTTTGATTAGGCTTGTGGTGCAGTAAGTTCATGTTTATATTTAGTATACAAAATACAGCATTTCTAGCCTTATTCTATTTTAGACTTTACATGCCCTTTAAGACCTGTGAGTGCGATCTCCACTTCTTCTATATATATATATATATATATATATATATATATATATATATATATATATATATATATATATATATATATATATATATATATTTTCTTTTGAGTAACACATAATAAATTCAAGTTGCCTAATAATAAACTAAATATTTAACAATTATTTCCTTTATCCCTGTAATAATAAAACAGTATTTATATGTACCTGACCCAAACTAAGATATAATTAATCCTTATTTGAAGCAAAACCTATTGGGTTTATTTAACGTTTAAATGATTTTCTAGTAGACTTAAGGTATGGGGATCCAAATTACGGAAAGATCCATTATCCGCAAAACCCCAGGTCCTGAGCATTCTGGATAACAGGTACTTGTATACTGTTCATTAAAGAATCTCAATATCTCCAACCCAACGTTTGTTAAAATAAACCCATCCCAATCTTTTTCCCCCAATAGTCGATTTAAGTATCTCATAAAAGCAAGGGAAACATAAACACCGCGGACGCTATGCAGTAAAGCCAGTACATTTACAAGGCCATAACGCTTGTTTTCTAAGGCTTATCATCAGCCTGTGCATTCAACAGATGTACACCATATTTGTTTTATAGTTCTTTCCATGAAAGACAAACCCAGGTGAATTGTAATGTATGATAGACTCCCCTCTCTCTCTCTCTCTGCTATTTTGGGATTTCATGTCTCCTGACATATTCAATCACTTCATAAATAAAGATCATGCCAACTAGCAGATTAACCACTGTATCATTTGAGTAATCCTTACATAATCTCATAACATGATAACATTCTATATACTGGATATATATTCTTTCACCACTATCCGCTTGTTCTTTTGCAAGATTAAGCTTTATGCTTATTAGGATGAGCATACTTTATGCAGAGGTTGGTGGAATAAAGTCACTGTTGGACATGCATTTGGGGGGTGACTTTGGGGGGGTACACCAGTGACTCAGCAGGCAGCCTATGTACTTTGATATACAGTGGTATTTAAGAGATACTATTTTCAATAGGGATGCACCGAATCCACTATTTTGGAATCGGCCTAACCTCTGAATCCTTTGCAAAAGATTCGGCCAAATACAGAATCCGAATCCTAATTTGCATATTCAAATTAGAGGTGGGAAGGGGAAAAATTGTTTACTTCCTTGTTTTGTGACAAAAAGTCACGCGATTTCCCTCCCCACCCCTAATTTGCATAAGCAAAATTAGGATTCGGTTCGGCCAGGCAGAAGGATTTGGCCTTTTTCAACAGAATTAGGATTTCGGTCGAATCCTTCTGCCTGGCCGAACCGAATCCTAATTTTGCTTATGAATCTCGAACGGAATCCTGGATTCGGTGTATCCCTAATTTTCAAAAATGTGTTTGCTTTCCAGCTGCAGATTTAAAGGATGGGGCCATTAACTAAAGGGGAATGGTCAGGAAGAAACAATAGAAGTCTACCTGTATCTGACGATTCAGCACTAACAATGGCACCCGGTCAAAATTTTTCGGGCACCCGGTCAAAATTTTTCGGCCAGCCAATATCGGTCGGCGCAGCTCAAACCTCACCAAATATCATAAGATTATATATGTGCGTGTATGGCCACCTTAACTGTGAACGGTTTGTTTATGGCATTTAGGGCACTCATTTTAGCACCCAATGCTGCTCTATTTGAAGACCCTTTAGGCCAGAAGTCTAGGACATTGTTAGGAATAGGGATGGGCGAATTGTTTCGCCGCAGAAATGATGCTGATTGATCTGTATGGCGGTGTGCGGGAAAAAAAGACCTGTGTCAAAAAAATATTTTTTTTTTGATGCCCATAGACTTTAATGCCCATCGGCGACATTTCGCTGCTGGCGAATTTTTGATGAAACGGGTCAAATTCACCCATCCCTAGTAAGGAACATTCAGGAATCAAACCCTGGCCTGTGTGATCAATTTCTCTTGCATTATTCTGGTGGCCAAATCGGTTCTTCTTCAGGCGACTAATCTCCCCGAAAGTAAATTGCCGGAGGAATGGCACTCGGAACGCTTAATTTTCCAGAGTTGCCTCACAAGGAAACTTCGAGCGACTTCGGAAAGCCAAAGCGATCCGAGTGCCATCCCGTTGGAACTTTCTGTCACTTGATCATCTGAGCCCGATCTACCCTGTGATTCTTGGTTCCGTCTTCCTTTGTCTGGTTCCTTGCTCCTGTCCAACCATTCCACCCGGTACCTGATTCCTGCTGCTGTAGATATCCCTGGTTCTGACTTCCGACATGTCAGGTCACATGAGCCAATTAACAGACAGAGTTCTGTCTTTTGCTTCCACTATTCTTCCTGTTACAGTTAGAGCTGCAGTATTTCTGGTCAGGCGATGAGGTGGTTTAAGGCAAGAGATGCAAAAGGGCAATATTTACTTAAATATATATACCAGTTTGGTAAGATTCTTTAATATGCCACTTAATTTGATATAAACTACTGTATCTGTTGCTTAAGTATTCATTTTGAGGGTATAGTTTTCCTTTAAACAAGGAAGAGTTCTCTTGCTGCTTGCCATTGACCTCGGCCTGCCTTACCGTCCCCGCCTGTCTGCTGCCAGCCCTGAACATTTGCCTGTTTCCGGACTCTGCCCTTGTCTACTGTTAGCCTCACCACAGGCCTATACCTGGACACATGCTGCACTTCTATGTTTTGTTTATTTGCCTTATTATGCTCATTACGTGTATTTCATTGATCTCTTGTGGCTTCCTCTCATTATCCAGCCATTTATGGGCGTTTCCGCATTACTCAGCACCTAGGCTCCTACCTGTTGATCACCCTCCAGTGGCCAGACATGACAGACACATTTAATAGATCACCATTGAGTCTGTTGTACCTTTTTTTTACCTCTTTGATCTTGGGGATAAAGCCTTTACAAAGTTTACATGTTGCCTGCAGGAGCCTTCACAGCACTCATTTTCCATAGGCAGGGTTGTCACTGGGGTTGTCACCTATTCAGAATATTTTTACCGGCCAGTGGTGGGGGCAGGAACATAAAGGGGAAGGCCGTAGAGCGTAATTCAAAAGGGGTGGAGCAGAAGACAATGGGGCGTTTGCAGTTGCCTATTCAAGATTCTTCTGCCTACCCCTAGTTCGGATTCGCACCCATCTGCAGCTCTCGCCTACCCCTTTTCGCTCATCCCTCTGTTCCACCCCTTACGTTTCCACTTTTTTTGCCCTCCTCGATTTTATGGCACAAGAGCAAACATGTGGGGGGGGCGCGAAGCTAGCCGACTAGGTTGCCTAGGGCGCCTGGTCGGTTTGGCCCAGCCCTACAGCTGCTCGCCACACCATTGACTGAAAACACCAGCCTCGGAGTTCACCTTCAAATTATATGATAATCCTAAGGATTCACTTCCTTTTGCCACATGCAGGTATGTTATTGGATAATTATTGTTTCAATAAATACATGAAGAAATATAATACAGATATGGGATCCGTTATCCGGAAACCCATTATCCAGAAAGCTCTGAATTACCGAGTCCCATAGACTCCATTTTATCCAAATAATCCAAATTTTTCAAAATGATTTCCTTTTTGTCTATAATAATAAAACAGTACCTTGTGCTTGATCCCAACTAAGATAAAATTAATCCTTATTGGAAGCAAAACCAGCCTATTTGGTTTATTTAACATTTACATGATTTTCTAGTAGACTTATGGAGACACCAATTAAAGAAAGATCTGTTATCCGAAAACCCCCCAGGTCCTGAGCATTCTGGTTAACAGATCCCATACCTGTACTACATACTGCATTTGCAGAAGTGTTTGTTGTTTAAATCAGCTGAAAGATCTCGTTCTTCCTTAAAATGTTGCTACGATCTCTTTAACAAACAGAAACAACATACAGCAGAACAAAACAAGGTCCTATTTGAAGACTAATCGATGCCCAAGTGTTTTAAAGAAAATCTTTAGGAAACCAAAGTGAAAGTAAGCCCAGCTTATAAATGATGCTTTTAATATCTCTATTATTTGGTGAAGTCATAGAGGCCTGTGTTTACTTAGATCATTTATTCATAACACATCTTTTATTTCCAACCACACTGCTCCTCTTCTCCTCCACGGGCAGATCGCTTACTCCTGTTAATTGCACCGTGAACCTTGTAGCTTGTTTTCGTGAAGCTTGTGCCCAAAAAATAATTCCATATTGCATCCGTTCAATATCTGACTCACTTGTTGGCAGTGGATACATAAATCTCATATTCTTATATTTCATTTGTACAGTATTTAATACAAGATGTGAACATAAAATTGGTATGTGACAATGAAAAGCACATTTTTTTTTGCTTTTGGACAATTTATTTTAATTACAATCACTTGTGTCAGCCTTGTAAAGTAGCAAGAGACACTTTTGTTTTTTTTAAGCAAAAGGGAACTGGAATGCAATGTGGAAAAGTCAATATATTTTATATGTTATTGCTCAGGTCCTGTAAGTAAGCGACTATTATAGCTAGCACACTAAGGGGTTCTATAAAGTCCAAATGCAAAAATCACGAAAAATGTGTGTTTTTTTTTTTAATAAAATTGGACTTTTAAAAAAAATCCCAAATTTTTCAGAATTTATTAAACCCTGAGGATGGAAGTCTGAATCTGAAAATCTGGCATCTCAGACCTGTCGAGGTTGCATATAAGTCAATGCGAGCGGTCCCAATGATTTTTTAATGTGCGCTGGGTTTTCAGGCAAAATTTGAGTTTTCAAGTGAAACATCCTAAAGAATTGTGAAAATCGGATGAAAAATCCGAAAAAACACGAAAATCTGATTTTGTTCACATTTTTTCCGGATTTTTCCTGCAAAAAAAATTCCGGGAAAGTGTGTTAATAAATAAGCCCAAAAAACCTGTGTGGATGTGGTCGGAGTTTTTTTCAGAAAATATTGAGATAAATTCGGACTTTGATAAATAACCCCAATTTATCTCAATATTTTATACTATGACAATATATGGGAAATTGACAATATGTCTATCCCCATGTCAGATTTCAAAATTGAATATACAAAAATCAGTTTGCTCTTTTGAGAAATGGATTTCAGTGCAGAATTCTGCTGGAGCAGCACTATTAACTGATGCATTTTGAAAAAAAATTTTTTCCCATGACAGTATCCCTTTAAGGTTTTTGAGTTATTTAGATTTTTATTCAGCAGCTCTTCAGTTTGCAATTTCAGCAGTCTATTTGCTAGGGTCCAAATTACCCTAGCAACCATGCACTGATTTGAATAAGAGACTGGAATATGAATAGGAAAGGACCTTACTAGAAGGATGAGAATAAAAATTAGCAATAACATGTGTAGCCTTACGGAGCATTTACTTTTTAAATGGGGTCAGCAACGCCCTTTTGAAAGCTGGACAGATTCAGAACAAAAAGGCAAATAATTATTAAATTGTAAGAAATAAATAATGAAAACTAATTGAAAAGTTGATTAGAATTGGCCATTCTATAACATGCTAAAAGATAATTTAAAGGTGAATCACCCCTTTAAGGGGCAAATTTATCAAGGGTCGAATTGAAAATTTCTCATTTTTTTATAGTTAAAACTGTCAAATTCATCTAGGGAGTTATATCAAATAAGATTCTAATTCTAATAAATTTTAATTTGATTTTCGAGATTTATTATACTCTGGCCTTTCAAGCATTCAAATTCAACTATTTGCCACCTAAAACCTGCCGAATTGCTGTTTAAGTCAATGGGAGACACCCAGGGATCAATTTGGAGTTGTTTGCAGCCTTCCTGACATTCCGAAAAAACTCAGATAGAGTGATTAATTAAATTCGATTCAAATTAGATTTGAGTTTTCAGGTCGATTTAATTCATCCGAGTTTTAAAAATTAGATTTATTTTTAATAAATTACGATTGGTCATATTTCGATTTGATGGGAGTTTAGGGGGGCTTTTAAAAACTCCCATGAATTCAGAATTCAACCTTTGATAAATGTGCCTCTGGGTGGACATACATGGGCAAATTTAAGATGCTAATTCGGGTCTTTTAGACCGATGTGGCAGCTTATCTGCCATGTATGGGGCCTTCTGATGGACCTCCCTACTGATATGTGGCCAAAAATCGGGCAGATGTCAGTCAGGCAGGTTTGATTTTCCCATCTGATCAAAGACAGCATCTGCTAGTTGCTAGTTTTTGGCCCCGTCTGCATCTATTCCTGTCTTTGTAATACGATTGTTTGGACCTAGGGCTGAGCAATTGGATTAGCCCAATATTGGCTGGCATATCAGGGGAAAGATCCGCTAGTTTGGCTTGGCCACCAAACTAGTAGATCTTATAGTGTATGGCCACCTTTATTTCTAACCATTGAGCTCTTTTTGGGGAGGTTAAATAGGCTAATGTTAGCTGTGATTCAGCCACTTCAGACCATGAAGGCAGCTTATTGGGCCATTTATGGGACCAAAATGATGACCTCCATTAAAGGGGTGGTCCACTTTTAAGTAAACTTTTAGTATGCGATATAATGACCAATTCTAAGCAACTTTTCAATTCACTGACCCCATCTAAAAACCAATAATCTGTAAGGCTACAAATGTATTGTTACTGCTACTTTGTATTATTCTTCTTTCTATCCAGGCCTCGCATATTTATACTCCAGTCTCTTATTCAAATCAGTGCATTGTTGCTAGGGTAATTGGACCCAAGTAACTAGATGAAAGAGTTGAAATTGCAAACCGGAGAGCTGCTGAATAAAAAGCTAAATAACTCTAAAAACCACAAATGATAAAATATGAAAAACCACTGCAAATTACCTCAGATCATCACTCTCTACATCATACTAAAAGTTAATTTTAAGGTGGCCAACCTCTTTAATATTGTGCTGGGTATTGGTCAGTTTTAAAAATCCCAATGATTGGATTAGCCTGGGTGGCAAAAGGTTTTTTCATTTGGTGAACTTATCAAACAAGCATATCCTTGTATGTAGGGCCTGCTTAATCCTCTCTTTTATTGTTCATTATATCTAAGTCGGAGGTCCATATACACCTGGCAACCCTTCAACTGGACTAACTTACACCAATAAATAAAGGGGATACCTGGTCACCAAAATTCAGTTTGTGAATCGGCCTTTAAAGGTGAAGGGAAGGTCTTTGAACTTGGGGGTGCTAAAAGTTAGGTGATTGCATGTACTTACCTGAAACCATGGGCCTGTGCTCCTATCAGCAGAAAACTGCACCGGACCAGGATTCTTCCAGCGAGCACCACGGAGCGTTGGCTTCCGGCTTGTTCTATCTTCAAATTTCCTGGGGCAGACGCATGTGATGTAGACCGAAATAGCCGACTTTTTAGTTAAAGTTGAGTGCTCCGTGGTGCTCGCTGGAAGAATCCCGGGCCGGTGCAGTTTTCTTCTGATAGGAGCACCGGCCCTCGGGTTCAGGAAAGTGTGATCACTTGGGGGTGCCCAAGTTAAAAGACCGTTCCTTCTCCTTTAATATTAGAATATAGTGTTATTCTGTAAATTCAACATGTTATTCCTCACTGTTAGTTAGTCATTCGTATTAGAATTCTGCACTTTAACAAGTCTCTTCAAGTGAGTCCATAAGCCTATCATCCAAATATAATGGCTGTCTATTCCCCAAGTACTTCTAACCCAAGATAATTTTATTCCACTACAGATACTCTAGTGTTTTCATTTCCCTTTCAAAATATTAAAAATATAGCCCTTTTTTTTATTGAGCGTTAGAGTCAGGAGGGTCTTTACATTTTCCTATGTTTACAGTCTTGGCGGCTTCTAGGAAATGAATGAGTCAAGGAGCGTAAGAAAGTCACCGAGAGGTGCAATTTGCAGAAGTGATCGGTTAATCTGCATGTCCAAACTGATCAGATTAAGCGGTTTTAAGGAGTTATCAAGAGGAGTGTTCATGATGGCTAGGCACGGGAGATTACCCCTTACGAGAACAAGAGCATAATAGTTTCCAAATGTTGACTTCATTCTCAAACTGACATTTTTTTCGCTGAGAGTTTGCCAGTATTTCGCAAGTCTAAGATTACTGGAATACTTTTCTAGGTTTCAATATATTTCACTTTTTCATATAAATTCCCTAGTGAGCCCTGCTTGACCTCTTCTTATTTATATACAACTAGTGCTTTTAGGGGCGGTACAAACTGAGGTGATTGTACAGTGATCCCACCACATACAATGGGGCCCCTCAGAGCAGCAGCTATAGAGAGGAAGAATGGTGCATGGCTGGTCTGGAAGATCAAGCTAAATGTTCAAGGGGAAAATTCCTTATGCAGCCCACCTTCTTTGGATGCAGAACCACTAAATACTAACAGGGCTTCATTCAAAGTGGGGCATGACCCTTTCCATTCTAAGTATCAATAATGCAGTTGGTTGTGGAACAAACCCAAGGCAGCAAGTTGACTGCAATACTCTGTATTGGGAGGTAGAGTTACACAACATGTTTCGGGCGGAGCCCTTTGTCCATTCTAAGAACACAAAGAGCTGCACCTCAGGGTACAATCTGCAGGTCAGGGTGCACTTTGCACCTTCCTGAAGCTTTGTAAACAAGGTAGGGGTGGTTCACCTTTTTAGTATGTTATAGAATTCTAAGCAACTTTTCAATTGGTCTAATTATTTTTTACAGTTTATTAATAATTTGCCCTTTTCTTCTGAATCTTTCCAGCTTTGAAATGGGGGTCACTGACCCCATCTAAATACACGTGCTCTGTAAGGCTACACATCAATAAACAGCAATAACATCAGATGTGTAGCCTTACAGAGCACGTGTATTTAGATGGGGTCAGTGACCCCCATTTCAAAGCTGGAAAGATTCAGAAGAAAAGGGCAAATTATTAATAAACTGTAAAAAATAAATAATGAAGACCAATTGAGTAATCATTCTGTACAAGCCCTCTCTTATTCATATGCCAGTCTCTTATTAAAATCAGTGCATGGTTGCTTGGGTAATTTGGACCCTAGCAACCATATTGCTGAAATTCCAAATTGGAGAGCTTCTGAATAAATAACTCAAAAACCACAAATAATAAAAAATGAAACCCAATCGCAAATTTTCTCAGAATATCACTCTCTACATCATACTAAAAGTGGCTTCAACGGTGAACCACCCATTTAATAATAAAAAATGAAACCCAATCGCAAATTTTCTCAGAATATCACTCTCTACATCATACTAAAAGTGACTTCAACGGTGAACCACCCATTTAAACTCTACCAATACTAAAGGCCTGTCATAAGATAACAGAAAAAAACCACTTCTGGAAGTACTTTTGGAAAACTATCCATACATTATGGGGGGACACAATTGTGAATTGTGCCTGAAAAGTGCACTTTGCACCATGGGCTTAGTTCATGATGCAAGAAAGGGGGACTGTGGGAGCACTCCAAGGCTAAGTAAATATAAAAAAATTGAAGTGCTAATGACCTGGCCAAAAGAGAGGGGAGATTGATCAATGCACATTCCCTGGTCCCCTGTCTCATAAGTAATCTAGTATCTGTACAAGTGCATTACAGTACATACATGAGCCCTTAAATCTTGTGTTTTTTTTTTTTACAAACTAAAGTTCAGTTTTACAGTGGATTAAATAGAACTGATTTAACCACTTTTCCCACATTTGTCGTTATCACTTTAAAATATCTGTGTTGTGCCTACTGGCCTTGTATTAGAAGTAATTCTATTTGCAGACTGGCATTGTTGTTTGTTCTTATGAATGCCTTATATTTAGCACAGGGATGGTGCGCTATTAGTGCCTATGCAGTTTGTTTAGTAGAAATACAAATGATTACTTATTATTACTTATTTTAACAATTTCAAGAATTTGCTTTTCCCTCCACCACAAACATATATTTGCATGGTGGTTGGGTGTCCATGAATAATAATAATTTCCGGGGGGCGGACTGTGGGGTCAGCTTCTTTTATAGCCACAATACTTATTAAATATTGGGAAGGTTTCATTGTGTGCCGGACGCATTCAAAGATTTTTTTGCAGGGGGGCTCGACGATAAGCCACTGAGAATACTAATTCTGAAAAGAACTTTATAGATTCTTTAAAGGATAAGTAAACCTTTAAAAGATTTGAACGTAATACAGATGAGGAGGCTATTCTAAGAGATTTTGCAATATACATTCATTATTTCTTTTGTTTTTATTTCAAGATATTAAGGGATACATGTACTGTTAATATGAATGAATTTTGTTACAACAGCGCCACCTGCTGGTCAGTTTCCCACCAGTCTGACCAGCAAGTAGTCAAGGAAGTTGTCAGGAGAAAGAAAGAGGCTGATGTTCTTCTGCTTAGGAATAAAATGAGAAACCTTTCTCACATCTTTCCTAAGCAGAAGAACATCAGCCTCTTTCTTTCTCCTGACAACTTCCTTGACTACTTGCTGGTCAGACTGGTGGGAAACTGACCAGCAGGTGGCGCTGTTGTAACACAATTCATTCATATTAACAGCACATGTATCCCTTTTTATCTTGGAATTAAAGAAAAATAAATAATGAATGTACATTGCCAAATTTCTTAGAATAGTCCCCTCATTAATTTAACATTCACTTATTTTAAAGGTTTACTTATCCTTTAAAGTAGAAGGAAAGGTCTTTTTACTTGGGGTGCCAAAAGTTAGGCACCCCCAAGTGATCACATTTACTGACCTGAAACCCCGGACCGGTGCTCCTATCAGGAGAAAACTGGACCGGCCCGGGATTCTTCCAGCGAGCACCACGGAGTGATCGGCTTCTGGCTTCTTTTTTTTGTCTCGCGGCTGCACATGCGCAGTAGAGCAAAAAGTCGAACGTTAACGAAAAAGCCGACTATTTGTTCTACTGCGCATGCATCTGCCCCTGGAAATTTGAAGAAAGAAGAAGCCGGAACAGGATCGCTTCATAGTGAAGAATCCCGGGCTGGTGCATTTTTGTCCTGATAGGTGCACTGTCCCGGGGTTTCATGTGATCACTTGGTGGTGCCTAACTTTTGGCACAGCAGATAAAGATGCCTGCATGCAGCACATGAGATAAACATGTGAGCAGTAACTAACAAATGAATCATTTCCATGTTTTATTTTATCATACTGCTCTTATCATTTGAGTATATGTCATTTGTTATAGCCTCTGTGCTATGCATATTTTCCTTGGGCCTGACCTGTCCACTCATTTGTATGGGATGATGCTGCAAAAAGTTAACATACCAGAGCACTCTAAAACTACTACTCTTCAAACAGTAATGCCTTCCCGTTCCTAGTGGCATGGTCACAGCAATTTTTTCTCTCACAAAGCTGTGTTTGTGCCAAAACCCAAAGTGCTGGCAAATAGGCATACTTCCCAACTGTCCCGTCTTTTGTGGGACAGTCCCGATTTTGAAAGCTCAGCCGGCAGTCCCGGGTTTGTACTGAAAAGTCACAAAAAACTATACAAAGTTTCTGAAACTTATTAAAATAAGAGACTTTTTGACAGAGAGCCCAGAATGCTGAGCAGCTGCACTTAGATACTTTTGTAACAATTTAAGATAAGCAAAGATAAAAATGTAACTATTTAATATAAGCAGGTCTCTTGGGAGAATTGAGACTCACGGCTTAACGGAGAAGGAAAGTTTTCTTGCACTTGGGGGTGCCAAGTGCAGAGCTCTCTTCCGTCTTCCTCTTTCTTCGTGTGGCTGCGCCTGCGCAGTAGAGTGAAAAGCCAAACTTTAACTAAAAAGTCGTCTATTTCGTTCAACTGCGCATGCATTTGCCCCGGGAAATTTGAAGAAAGAAGAAGCCGGAAGAGGATCGCTCCATGGTGCTCGCTGGAATAACCCCGGGTCGGTGCAGTTTTCTGCTGAAACAATCACTCGGAGTGACTAACATTTGGCACCCCCAAGTGCAAAAAGACTTTCCTTCTCCTTTAAAGAAAAACTATACCCCCCCGAACAATGTAGGTCAAAAGATATTGCATAAAACAGCTCATTTGTAAAACCCTGCTTTATGTAAATAAACTTTTTTTTATAATAATATACTTTTTTAGTAGTATGTGCTATTGGGTAATCAGAAAAAATAAGGGCCACCTCCTGGGATCGTAGGATTCACGGTGCACACAAACAAACCATACTTGTTAGGTCACATGAGCCAATTAACAGACAGAGTTCTGTCTTTTGCTTCCACGCTTCTTCCTGTTACAGTTAGAGCTGTAGGTTTTCTGGTCAGGTGATCTCTGGGTGGTTCAAAGCTGTGTTCTTGTGAGTAAGCTACTGCCAAATGTAACTTCAATACAATTTCTACCACGACTTGCTGGAGGCAGAATAGTGGGCCTTAAAGGGATCCTGTCATCGGAAAAACGCATCAGTTAATAGTGCTACTCCAGCAGAATTCTGCATGGAAATCCCTTTCTCAAAAGAGCAAACAGATTTTTTTATATTCAATTTTGAAATATGACATGGGGCTAGACATTTTGTCAATTTCCCAGCTGCCCCTGGTCATGTGACTTGTGCCTGCACTTTAGGAGAGAAATGCTTTCTGGCAGGCTGCTGTTTTTCCTTCTCAATGTAACTGAACGTGTCTCAGTGGGACATGGGTTTTTACTATTGAGTGCTGTTCTTAGATCTACCAGGCAGCTGTTATCTTGTGTTAGGGAGCTGTTATCTGGTTACCTTCCCATTGTTCTTTTGTTTGGCTACTGAGGGGAAAAAGGGAGGGGGGGATATCACTCTAACTTGCAGTACAGCAGTAAAGAGTGATTGAAGTTTATCAGAGCACAAGTCACATGACTTGGGGCAGCTGGGAAATTGACAAAATGTCTAGCCCCATGTCAGATTTCAAAATTGAATATAAAAAAAAATCAGTTTGCTCTTTTGAGAAATGGATTTCAGTGCAGAATTCTGCTAGAGCAGCACTATTAACTGATTCATTTTGAAAACATTTTTTTTTTTCCATGACAGTATCGCTTTAAGGGAGTTTTTCACCTTTGAGTTCACTTTAAGTATGACGTACAGAGGGATATTCTGAGACAATTTGCAATTAGTTTTCATTTTTTATTATTTGTGGCTTTTGAGTTATTTAGCTTTTTATTCAGCAGCTCTCCAGTTTGCAATGTCAGCAGTCTGGTTGCTAGGGTCCCAATTACCGTAGCAACCATGCATTGATTTGCATATGAGACAGGAATATGAATAGGAGAGGGTCTGCATAAAAAGATGAGTAATAAAAAGTAGCAACAACATTTGTTGTTTTTACTGAGCTTTTGTTTTTAGATGGGGGTCAATGACCCCCATTTGAAAGCTGGAAAGAGTCAGCAGACGAAGGCAAATAATTACAAAAAAAAAAAAAACCTATAGAAAATAAATAATAAAGACCAATTGGAAACTTGCTTAGAATTGACTATTCTTCAAGATACTAAAAATTAACTTAAAAGTGAACCAGCCCTTTAAGAGGTATTGTGGTGATTTTTATTGGCTGCTGTCCTGTGATTGGGCGGGAGCATTAGAGAAAAAGCCATAATGGTTTCCACTCAGGATGGATTAGCACTGGGACATTATTCCCTTATCAGCTGTGGAGTGATTTTAGGACAGGGGCACATATAACACATTAGCCAGCGCCATTCTATTCCTAGTGACAGTTAGTTGTGCGTCTATTGCACAAGACACGCCCCTAAGTGTTGCCCCATTCCCCTCAGCATTGCTAAAACTCCGCCCCTTCGAGTGTCCCTGAGCCCGGCTGGCCCCGCCTCCAAGCCTGACGCTGCTTTCCCTGACTTGCCTCCCTTCTGTGCGATTGTCTATATTGTCCGTTTAATAAAGTTGCAGCGCTCCTCCGTCCCTTTTCCCTTCACGCCGGCTCTAGCAATGGCTGAGTACGACTTAACCACGAAGATTGCCCACTTCTTGGACCGGCACTTGGTCTTTCCCCTCCTTGAATTTTTATCGGTCAAAGAGGTAAATATCCGCATTGGATCGGGGGTTCATAGTGGCAAGGAAACCAGTAGCTGGAGCTTTGGGGTCTGGGGGATGAGTGGAGCCCCGACATGCTGGTCTCAGGGCCTCATGTAGAGAGAGGGGCTCCTGGGAGTGCAGGGAGGCTGGGCCCTACATCTCAAATCACTCTGCTGATATATACCCTCCAGCTCTTGTTATTGGCTACGTTGGAACCCTCCAGCTGTTGTTGGGCAGTGGAACCTTCCAGCTGTTGTTGGGCAGTGGAACCTTCCAGCTGTTGTTGGGCAGTGGAACCCTCCAGCTGTTCCGTTTGTCTGCAGTGGAACCCCCCAGCTGTTGTTATAGGCTACGTTGGCACCCTCCAGCTGTTCCATTGGGCTGCAGTTTAACCCTCCAGCTATTGTTATAGGCTACTTTGGAACCCTCCAGCTGTTCCGTTGGGCTGCAATGGAACCCTCCAGCTGTTGTTGGGCAGTGGAACCTTCCAGCTGTTCTGTTGGGCTGCAGTGGAACCCTCCAGCTGTGGTTATAGGCTACTTTGGAACCCTCCAGCTGTTCCGTTGGGCTGCATTGGAACCCTCCAGCTGTTGTTGGGCAGTGGAACCTTCCAGCTGTTCCTACATCACATCTTTGCTATTAATGTCTACCTGCTCCGTCACTAAGTGTTAATAAATGAGCCCAAGTGATAACCACCTGTACTAAATGTGCGCTGGCAGTATCCAGGCATTTAACCAAAGTAAATCCAACGTGACTTTTTCCACGGTTTTGTTGCCCACCCATCAAGCTGGACATTTCAAGGGCAACAAGACTCCAGGCATCTTCCCCATGTGCCATTGCCCCAAAGAGCGTTTCTCTTGACCCCCAGATTCATAGAGACCCCAGAGGGAAGCCTGTAGATAAAAGTACAAAGAAACTGTCAGGTGTTATCCATATATATTTCAAGGAAGTATAACAGGCACCCAGTACTACCTCTTTAGCTAAATATAACTGTGACTTTTTAATCCATTTATGATGTGATTCTACAATAAATTCATTGTGCTTGTACATAGATATAACACAGTTAAGTCCGGTATGGTATCCTGTGCCATACTTTTCAGGACCTGGCAGATCTCCGCTTTTTGTAAACGCAAAAATCTAAAAATCCGGTGTTTGTGCAGCTGCATCAACAGTTGTTAGCAGAGTACAGTTAGATTCTAATCTCATGTACACTGCATTTCATTTGCCCAGTGAATGTTATATACACATTTATAAGCCTCTGCCTATATTAGATATATTGCTGTGTGATCTCAGTGCAGGCTTTTCCACAAGTATGTTTACAACCTTACAAAATGGGTAGTAGGGTGGCTTGGGGCTAAAGCCTGGTGCAGGTGCATCTCTTCTGCATCTAAAAATGAAACTAAGCAATGGTTGCAGTATTCAAGTCATTAAAATACTACTGCATAGATTTGACATTGTCTGTAACTTTTTGTATGTTCTAGAATGGCCAATTCTAAGCATTTGTTCAATTGGTCTTCATTTTTTCTTGTTTATAGTTTTTGAATTATTTGCCTTCTTCTTCTGCTGTTTGCAAGCTTTCAAACGGGGTCACTGACCCCATTTAAAACAAAAATGCCCCGTAAAGCAGTTATAGTTATTGTTACATTTTATTACTCATCCTTCTATTCAGGCCCTTTCCTATTCATAGTCCAGTCTCTTATTCAAATCAGTGCATGGCTGCTAGGGTCATTTGGACCCTAGCAACCAGATGGCTGAAATGGCAAACGAGAGCTGCTGACTAAAAAGCTAAGTAACTCAAAAAGCACAATTAATAAAAAACAAAAACCGATTGCAAATTGGCTCAGAAAACTTTTTTCAGTTCGGTTGTTTTCAGATTGTTCCCCAGAAATAAAAACTTTTTTCAGTTACTTTCCATTATTTATTTTCTTCTGTTTTTTCAAAATCTAAGTTTAAAGTTGAATGTCCCTGTCTCAGGTGTTTGAGTCTGGCAGTTCAGCCCCTTTAAAGGTGAGCGGCCCCTTTAAAGGTGAGCGGCCCCTTTAAAGGTGAGCGGCCCCTTTAAAGGTGAGCGGCCCCTTTAAAGGTGAGCGGCCCCTTTAAAGGTGAGCGGCCCCTTTAAAGGTGAGCGGCCCCTTTAAAGGTGAGCGGCCCCTTTAAAGGTGAGCGGCCCCTTTAAAGGTGAGCGGCCCCTTTAAAGGTGAACGGCCCCTTTAATAAGAAACACGTACTCTCTTGCATGTTTCATAAGTCTCTGTACTTCATATTTTTTATGTATTTTTTTTAGATTTACAATGAAAAGGAATTACTTCATGGGAAGTTGGACCTGCTCAGTGATACCAACATGGTTGACTTTGCCATGGACGTATACAAGAACCTTTATGCAGATAAAGAAATCCCTCTCGGTAAATTTCAATGTTGCTTTTACATGTCACAGATGCAGGATTTGGTGGCATTATTATGGCTCATTGTTAAAACATTTTGCTTCTGTACCAGCCCAAGGCAACCACAGCCCTTTAGCAGTAAAGATCTGTGTCTCCAAAGATGCCCCAGTAGCTCCCCATCTTCTTTTCTGCTGATTCACTGCACATGCTCTGTGCTGCTGTCACTTACTGAGCTTAGGGACCCACTCACAATATACAGTACACATAGAATAGAAATGTCACAATATAAGGCTGATTAGTAATTAATACAGATAATTACTACATGGCAGCACAGAAACCAGTGCAATTAGCATCAGAATTTAATAATCAGCAAACCTGTAGCATCAGCTTATATTACAGGGGAAGCTCATTTTCTGCTGGATAATTAGTGACGAGCCCTAAGCTTAGCTTCTCAACAGCCAATCAGAGCCCACTGAGCATGTGAGTGTCACAGACACTTTCCAAGATGGTGACCCCCCTGTGACAAGTTTGAAGTCCTGGATCATTGCTGCTATTGACAAGCTGAAACTTTAGCCTCGTGTAATAAGTTCACTATATAAAATATGGCATTTTTAGCCACATTAATTTTAAAAGTTTAGTTCTCCTTTAAACATTGGTAACGTTATAAACGTAGGATGTTCCTTTTTGCTTCCTCAGTTAGAAGCTGTATAAGCCTCTGTTTCTAATATAACACTTAATTGAGTGGAAGGTTATGTTATGTAAGCAGTTTTCACATGCCCGGCATCATCTTTATTTGATTGAACAAGAATAAGCAATTTTTTTCATTTTCAAAACCCATTATTGGTTGTTATAATTCTCCTTAATCTGTTTGTGTTCAGCCCTGAGAGAAAAAAGGACCACGGTCGTTGCACAACTGAAACAGCTGCAGGCGGAAACTGAACCCATTGTTAAAATGTTTGAGGATCCAGAGACCACTCGCCAGATGCAGTCTACCAGGTAAAATACTGGCCGAGCTTCGTTCTTGTTTAAAATCATTGAATTCAATTTATGTAAGTGGTCTGATATGGCAACTGGCAGGATTAATTGTAGAACCCTTGCAGCCTGTTTGCCTGGCAGATATAGGTTGATGCAGCGATCTGCTGAATCATTTTTTCAATTCTGTGCAAATGGAATTTGTTCCTGCAGAAATTCTTGTTCAGAAGATGCAGTTTTGGGAACGCAGACTGGCACCTAAGCCCTGTTTGGCTGAAAAAGGCAGAGATCAGTCTTTGTTGAGCATTAATGCCTTTCCAACCTGCATCTCACATGGGCCCATAAGGAGGAGATGGGGGGTGTTTAAATTTGAAGGGAAATTCTCTACCTAAAACTGCTCGGAAGAAGCAAAGGGATAGGATCTAAGAGGAATCACTTGTAAAATGACTTTCTTGCACGGTTTACTCTTAAAGTGATACTGACACTAAAAAACGACGATTTAAAATATGAATGTACATTAAAAATTACCTATAGGTCATGCTGACCTATAGGTTTTGTCAACCTGACTGTCCCATCTCAACCTGTCAGTTAAAGTTTCAAATGCTTAAAGGGGAAGGAAACCTCCTCGGCGCTAACCCCCCACCCCCCTCCTGTGTATTGCCCCCCCTCCCTCCTCCCCCCTGGCCTACCCGTCCCGCTGGGCAAATGCCCCTAACTTGTTACTTACCCTTCTGCGCAGGTCCAGTCCAGGGAGTTCACAGGCGACATCTTCTTCCACGCGATCTTCTTCCTCCCTTGACCGGCGTTTTGGCGCATGCGCAGTAGGAGGAGGAGGGAGGGGGGGCAATACACGGGAGGGGGGGTGGGGGGTTAGCGCCGAGGAGGTTTCCTTCCCCTTTAAGGACTCCTGCTGCATAAATATGGCAGCCCCCTCATAGATCAACACAGGGAGTCAGACAGGTAATGGGAAAGCATCAGGCCAATACTTTATAGCAAAATTTTAAGTAGCATGCAAAGCCAATATTATGATAGATCCAAAAAAGTTTAATTTCTGGTGTCCGTAGCTCTTTAACAAATAAAAACTACAGATATTTCTAAACTAACTGAATTTCAACAAAATCTTTGGTTGTTGAGCATAAGTTGAACCGAAGTGTATATTCTTTCTTTAGGAGCTGAGGCATATTAAATGAGTAAGCCCTATCAGAAAGGTCCTCCTAAATATACCAGTAAACCCTCAAAGTAATGCTGCTCCAAGTCCTCTGTCAAAAGAAACACCACATTTCTTTCCTGCTATTGTGTACTCATGGGCTTCTGTATCAGACTTCCTGTTTTCAGCTTAAACCTCCTTGCCCCGGGCGTGAGCATGCTCAGTTTGCTCCTCTTCTCTCCCCCCTCCCTTCTGTGCTGTAATCTGAGCCCAGAGCTATAAGTGAGCAGGGAGAGACTCGGGCAGGAAGTGATGTCACACCAAGCTAATATGGCAGATGCTATCCTAAACAAACCGAGAGCTTCTAGAGCTGTTAAAGGAAAACTATACCCCCAAAATGAACACTTAAGCAACAGATAGTTTATATCAAATTGAATGACATATTAAAGAATCTTACCAAACTGGAATATATATTTACATAAATATTGCCCTTTTACATCTCTTGCCTTGAACCACCATTTCGTGACTCTATCTGTGCTGCCTCAGAGATCACCTGACCAGAAATACTACAACACTAACTGTAACAGGAAGAAGTGTGGAAGCAAAAGGCAGAACTCTGTCTGTTAATTGGCTCATGTGACCTTACATGTGGTCTGTATGTGAGTACAGTGAATCCTACGATCCCAGGGGGCGGCCCTTATTTTTTAAAATGGCAATTTTCTATTTATGATTACCCAATGGCATATAATACTAAAAAAGTATATTATTATGATAATGGTTCATTTACATGAAGCAGAGTTTTACAGATGAGCTGTTTTACTCAGTATCTTTTAATAGAGACCTACATTGTTTGGGGGGTATAGTTTTCCTTTAAAAGAATAAATATAGTGTTGTAGCTTGCACTATTGCTAGGGATGTAGCGAACGCCGTTCGCGAACACCGGCAAAAAATGCGAACAGTTCGCAAACTGTTCGCGAACTTCGAACATCCGAAAATCGTTCGATTCGAACGATCGAAGGATTTTAATCGTTCGATCGAACGAAAATCGTTCGATTTTAGCGATCGAATGGTCGAACGATTTTGACGCGAACGCCTATTGGCGAACGTCGCGCGACGTTCGCGAACTTGCGGCGGACGCGAACAGTCGAAGTTCGCGCGAACTAGTTCGCGCGAACAGTTCGCTACATCCCTAACTATTGCAGGTAATCTATTGGCAATAAAATGCCTCCATAGCTTTCCTTCTCCTCTAAATGAAAATGAAACACCAACAATTTAAAAGGATTATGTATGTACAGATATGGGATCTGTTATCCAGAAACCCGTTATCCAGAAAGCTCTGAATTTTGGAAAGGTCGTCTCCCATAGACTCCCATTTTATCCAAATGTTTAAAAATGATTTCCCTTTTCTCTGTAATAATAAAATAGTACCTTGTACTTGATTCCAACTAAGATATAATTAATCCTTATTGGAAGCAATATTTACACCATCGTAAAGTAGAGGTAAAGGTATGAAGATCCAAATTATGAAAAGATCAGTTATCCGGAAAACACCAGGTCCTGAGCATTCTGGATAAGGTGTCCCATACCTGTATAATTTTGTACAGTAGCATGGATGCATCTTACCAATACAATCCTTGATCTTGTCAAGAGTGTACAGGGGCTGATGAGATTTTAGGCTTTTAGTGGATATGTGGAGAAATCCCAAATGAAAAGACCAGGTGGAATTCTCTTTGAAAAGTGCATGAAGACATCTGTTCATTTCAGCTCTGTGTATATCTATTCACAAGGTATATTTAATGATGTGATTTCATTCTCTCATTTCTATAAACCTTATAACCAAAAACGAAAATCACTGAAGCTTTCTGCCCTATATTGTGCTTCTGTACCGGTTTTAACTCTACAACATAAATTAACGTAAACGTGTTTTTCCATTTTATTTCAACAGAGATGGCCGCATGCTGTTTGATCACCTTGCTGAAAAACATGGGGTATGACTAGTTTCAACTTTTTTTTTAACTTTAAGGGGAACTATCGTGAAAATGAAAATTTAATATAAGGTTCATCATACTGAAATAAGAAACAATTACAGTCAATTAAAAATTAATTAAAAATTCTGTACCGTTTCTGAAATAATCAAGTTTATCTTCACTATTCCTCTCTCAGGATATGTTTCTCTTCATTCTGTCTTTGTGCAGCAGTTGGTTGTCAGATATTCATTAACACTTAGATCCAATATATCTTATAGGGGGGCTCCTTTTGCCTAGAAGATGTATTAGAGCTCACTCATTAAAATCACCAGACATCATGTCTCTCTACATGCAGGATTTGTGCAAGAGGCAGTTATTTTGTTTGTACTGGAATCAGTTATTTGAGTGAGCTCTAACTCATCTGCTAGGAAAGGAAGCCCCCCTATAAGACATATTGGATCTAACTGTCAATAACTATCTTGACACCCAACTGCTGCATGAAGGCAGAATGAAGAGAAATAGATGCCAAGAGAGGGATAGTGAACATAATCTTGATTATTTCAGAAACAATACAGAATATTGTATTTCTTATTTCAGTATGATGAAGCTTATATTACATTTTTATTTTAGCGATGGTTCCCTTTTAGTTTGTATGAATTATTATTAGGCCACTATAACCTCAAATGTGCCTGCATGTGCAAGTACTTAGTACAGAGGAATACCTATGACAACTCGTACCCGTTTGGCACACAATATTTTTTCTGCTGGTGTACATACCGTATATACTCAAGTATAAGCCGTCCCGAGTATAAGCCGAGGTACCTAATTTTACCTCCAAAAACTGGGAAAGCTTATTAACTCGAGTATAAGCCTAGGGTGAGAAATGCAGCAGCTTCTGGTAAGTTTCAATCAAAAAATTTAAGGTTTCTGCTCCCATTGGAGGTGCCGGCGTCTCGTTTTTGGATGCCGGCGACCATTCTTGGACGCTGGCGAATATTCTTGGAGACAAGACATACTACTATTGTTTATATAAATAAGCTGCTGTGTAGCAATGGGGGCAGCCATTCAAAGAAGAAAAGGCTCAGGTTACACAGCAGATAGTAGATAACACCATTAGGGTCAGGGCTCACGGGCAGATTCAGGGAAATTGGTCGCCATGCGACAAATATCCTCTTCTTCGGGGCGACTAATCTCCTCAATCTGCCTTCCGCCAGCTAAAATGAAAATCGCCTGGGGGCAGTCACCCGTAATTGCCTCACGAGGAAACTTTAAGTGACATTGGAAAACGAAGTGCTCAGAGTGCCTGGCCCCAGGCGATTTTCATTTTCGCTGGCGGAAGGCAGGTCTGGGAGATTAGTCGCCCCGAAGAAGAGGAGATTTGTCGCCTGGCGACAAATATCCACTATTTAACCTGTGCCATAAAGCCCTTTTTCAATTTCTGCCATTACTACTCAAGCAGTTTGTCTATATGAACAATAGTAGTGTTTCTGAAGCAAACCAATCAGTTTTATCAGTACAGGGCAACAGTACATGATATTTTCATTACTTTAAAACACTTTAAATTTTTGGTGTTACTTAGCTATAGGTTTAAACCAACTTCACTTTTTAAAGGGCATGTAAAGGCAAAAAACAAATCCCATTTTTACTTTCTTTAATGAAAAAGAAACTTATCTCCAATATACTTTAATTAAAAAATGTGTACTGTTTTTATAAGAAACCTGACTGTATGCAGTGAAATTCTCCCTTCATTTACTGCTGTGGATAGGAATTGTCAGATGGTCCCTAACTGCTGAGCAGGGAAACAATCTTACTTATGAACAGCAGGGGGAGCCCCCGCCTTACTTCCCAGCCATGCAGAACTCAAGCAGCTTTGTTTATGACGATCCCTAAGCAGCCCAGACCACACTGAGCATGTGCACAGTCTTGGTCTTGCAAAGATGGTGACCCCCCTGTAGCCAACTTTGAAAGCATAAATTATTTGTTTGATTGGGCTTGTGGTGCAGTTAGTTCATGTTTATATTTAGTATACAAAATACAGCATTTCTAGCCTTATTCTATTTTAGACTTTACATGTCCTTTAACCTGGGTTTAATTCATCCATAGGCACGTTACCATCAGATGTTGTAACTCAAAGACTAACCATTTAGCCTTGCAGCAGAGTTGGTCTCTGGACTGTGTGCTGAAGTGGGTGATACAAGTATGGGATCCGGAAATCCGTTATCCAGACAGCTTCGAAGTACAGAAAGATAGACTCCATTTTATCAAAATAATCCAAATGTTTAAAAATGATTTCCTTTTTCTCTGTAATAATAAAACCGTTCCTTGTATTAGACCTAAACTTTGATATAATTAATCCTTATTGGAAGCAAAACCAGCCTATTGGGTTTATTTAATGTTGAAATTAATTTCTTGTAGACTTGGTATTAAGATCCAAATTACGGAGAGATCCATTATCTGGAAAACCCCAGGTCCTAAACATTCTGGATAACAGGTCCCATACCTGTACAAGAATAGAACTGTTGCTTTCCTGTAGCAAACAAAGTATTTGCTGTGCCTATCACCTAGAAGGTCTGTGTATTGAGCTTCAGAACTTCAGAACTAGATTTAATGTGAGACAGCAGTGAGCCACGAGTCCTAACTGCAACTTTTTCTCATTACAGTTCAGACAGGAATACTTGGATACTCTTTACAGATATGCGAAATTTCAGTATGAGTGTGGCAACTATTCTGGAGCTGCCGAGTACTTGTACTTTTTCAGAGTGCTGGTGAGTACTTTACTTTTGCGTGTATGTTTTAGGCTTGTAATGCATTTAAAGGAGAACTAAAGCTTAACCAAATAAGTAGCTAGAGATGTTGTACATTATGTTTTGTGCTTCTGTACCAGCCCAAGCCAACCACAGCCATTTAGCAGTAAAGATCTGTGTCTCCAAAGATGCCCCAGTAGCTCCCCATCTTCTTTTCTGCTGATTCACTGCACATGCTCTGTGCTGCTGTCACTTACTGAGCTTAGGGACCCACTCACAATATACAGTACACATAGAATAGAAATGTTACAATATAAGGCTGATTAGTAATTAATACAGATAATTACTACATGGCAGCACAGAAAACAGTGCAATTAGCATCCGAATTTAATAATCAGCCCTGTAGCATCAGCTTATATTACAGACCAACCTCATTTTCTGCTGGATAATTAGTGACGAGCCCTAAGCTTAGCTTCTCAACAGCTGCTCAGAGCCCACTGAGCATGTGAGTGTCACAGACACTTTCCACTTTTTTATTTTATTTGTAGAAATATATTTAAATTTGGAACAACATGCTGTGTCACTGGTATGTGAGACTTCGTTGGCTGAAAACTCATTTAAAGTGACGGCTACCGAAACAGAAGTTCTGAAAGAGCCTTTGTAAATCAGATCTGAGATTATAATTTGACACTCTCAATGACCTAGTGTATTTCAGTGTTGTATAAATTACAGCCTTCTGATCCTAGCATTACCCTTGCTTTCACTGAAATAGATAAAATAACTAAAGCGCTTCTCAAGATTAAGCAAAGTGGGTGGTTTTGTTTATTTGAGATTTTTCAGTCTTTTATTTAATAAAGCATTTGAGACACACATGGCTGGCTTGTAAGAAAGACTTGGTTGGGGAAACTGACTTTTAAATCTCTGCTGTATACAAGACCTTTTATATTAAAGTGATATTAAATGGGATGCCTCATGCCAAAACAAATGGCTGCTCTGCTTCAGTTAAAAGACCAATTCTTTGTACCAAGACACATTTAACTTTAAATTCGCAAAATCTTTATTAAGAAATAACTTGCCGATTCTCCGCTTGTGCTCCTCTTCAGAAACAGCAACAGGGCAACGATCCATCGTGCGTTGCTCGATTTCTCCTCCCTGGCTCCTCTCCTATACAAGGCAGGGAGGAGAAATCGAGCACTGCACGATGGATCGTCGCCGTTTCTGAAGAGGAGCGCAAGCGTTGAATCGTTAAGTAGTATATTAATAAAGACTTTTCAAAGTTATATGTGCCTTGGTGGTTTTTTTTCTGACAATTTTTTATGTTACTGGTCCTTTAAAGGAAAATTTTACCCCCAAAATTTATATCAAATTAAGTGGCATATTAAAGAATCTTACCAAACTGATATATTTAAAGGAAAACTATACCCCTCAAACAATGTAGGTCTCTATAAAAAGATATTACATAAAACAGCTCATATGTAAAACCCTGCTTCATGTAAATAAACCATTTTCATAATAATATACTTTTTTAGAAGTATGTGCCATTGAGTAATCATAAAAATAAGGGCCGCTCCCAGGGATCGTATTTACTTAAATATATATTCCAGTTTCAAAAGATTCTTTAATATTTCACTTAATATGATATAAACTATCAGTTGCTTAAGTATTTATTTTGGGGGTATAGTTTTCCTCTAAATAAATATTGCCCTTTTACATCTCTTGTCTTGAACCACCATTTTGTGATGGTCTGTGTGCTGCCTCAGAGATCACCTGACCAGAAATACTGCAGCTCTAACTGTAACAGGAAGAAGTGTGGAAGCAAAAGACACAACTCTGTCTGTTAATTGGCTCATGTGACCTAGCATGTTTGGTTTGTTTGGACCCTAAAATGGTAATTTTCTATTCATGATTACCTAAAGGCACATACTACTAAAATTATGAAAATGGTTTATTTACATGAAGCAGGGTTTTACATATGAACTGTTTTATGCAATATCTTTTTATAGAGACCTACATTGTTCAGGGTATAGTTTTCCTTTAATGCAGACCCTAAGGCTGCTTTGTACAGTCCCCCCTATAAGCATTTTTTTTGGTGGTTAGAAACGGACTCCTTAGTGCTTAGAGAGTGCACAGATGACCTAGAGTATAATATAATTCTTGGATAGTTCCATCCAGATTCTTTGGGTTTCAGAATGTAACTCTATCCGTTATTGCCTTGAGTAGCAGTGATGTTTGCCACAGAAAACAAGGTTTTAAGGCTTAGTGGTGCTAATATATAGTTAGAACATGTCTCATTTTTTGAACACTTGAGGCAACAAATCTTACTTTCTATACCAGGTTAAAGGGATTCTGTCATGATTTTTATAATAGTTTTTATTTATAAATTACACTGTTTAAACTGCAAATAATTCACTCTATAATATACAATTTAATTCCTGAACCAGCAAGTGTATTTTTTTTTTTTTAGTTGTAATATTGCTGTGCAGGCTCCATCTCAGGTCATTTTGCCTGGTCATGTGCTTTCAGGAAGAGCCAGCACTTTAGGATGGAACTGCTTTCTGGCAGGCTGTTGTTTCTCCTACTCAATGTAACGGTGGGACCTGGATTTTACTATTGAGTGCTGTTTTCAGATCTACCAGGCAGCTGTTATCTTGTGTTAGGGAGCTGTTATCTGGTTACCTTACCATTGTTCTTTTGTTTGGCTGCTGGGGTGGGGGAGGAGGGAGGGGGTGATATCCCTCCAACTTGCACTGCAGCAGTAAAGAGTGACTGAAGTTTACCAGAGCACAAGTCACATGACTGTGGACACATGGGAAACCGACAATATGTCTAGCCCCATGTCAGATTTCAAAATTAAATCTAATAAAATCAGTTTGCTCTTTTGAAAAACAGAAGTCTGCTGAAGCAGCACTATTAACAGAGGCATTTAAAAAAACATGTTTTCCCATGACCGTATCCATTTAAGGATGATAATAGTGGAGAGTGTAATGCAGATATCAGATTTGTTTTTCACAATGAATACCTCCTTCCATTTTAAACCAAAAGCATAACTCATTTTTGTGAGTTCTGCCTCCTAATATAGATTTGTCCTATTTCAACTGCTTTGGCCTTAGTAGCTGTACAATCAGCCTGTTGCCAGTTTGTTTTATATAATAAATAAGCCAACTGCGATGGAAAAAAATGTGTCTTTATATGAAAGATTTTTGAGCAGATTGCTGGATTATTTTGGTTGACATGCCAAGGGCCAACCTTTAGCTTCTCGCATTCTTAATATTAAATCTCTTCATTACAGGTTCCGTCTACAGACCGAAACGCCCTCAGTTCTCTCTGGGGAAAGTTGGCGTCAGAAATTTTGATGCAAAATTGGGACGCAGCCATGGAAGATCTTACAAGGCTAAAAGAAACGATCGATAATAATGTAAGTTTTGTGTAAAAACTTACATATCTGTCTTACTTGTACAAGTGTTGTAATCACTAAATTTACAGATCTAGCAATATTGTGGTTTTCCATCCCATCAGTTTTTAAAAAATTTTCCCCCAATATTTCCAGTACCAAGATTTGTTCTTAAAGTACCAGAAACATAATTTTTTTTTAAAAAAATTGGTTAGTATAGAATGAAAAAAAAAACAAAACACAAAGACAAATTAAACTTTTAAATCGAAACTCTGCTTGCGCTCCTCTTCAGAAAAGCCGACACGGCGACTATCCATCATGCGGCAATAGATTTCTGCTCCCTGGCTATATCCTATAAGGAAGGCAGGGAAGAGAAAGTTTAATTTGTCTTTGTGGGATTCGGCCAGGATTCGGCCTTTTTCAGCAGGATTCGTATTCAGCCGAATCCTTCTGCCCAGCCGAACCGAATCCTAATTTGCATACGCAAATTTGGATCCGGGAGGGAAATTGCGTGACTTTTTTTCACAAAACAAGGAAGTAAAATAGGTTTTCCCCTTCCCACCCCTAATTTTCACATGCAAATTCAGATTTGGTTCGGTATTCA